>NW_026696364.1:0-36703 GCF_030435755.1 Ochotona princeps | reverse complement strand
TGCCTAGGACTGAAATGAAGCTTGGTGAGCACCCCACACAAACGAATGCTCCACATGCGGGTTTCACATGCCACCAACTCCACATTCTCAGGCAACTTCAGCGCCACAGGCATTTTCAGATAGCCCTCAATGCAAAGGCTCTAGACGCAAATATTGGTGTGAGAGCTAATTCAATCAAGGAAACACTGCATGTTGGTGAAGGGCATATTGAAGAAGGATCAGCCGAGTGGTTCTTGTGGGAGAACAACTCCATTTGGCTCACTAACTTCACACACCATCAGGCTTCCAAGCAGCTCTCAAGGAAACTCAGTTTTCACACTCTATGCTTAGTGCCCTTTGAGTGCCTAGGACTGAAATGAAGCTTGGTGAGCATCCCACACAAACCAATGCTCCACATTCTGGTTTCACATGCCACCAACTCCACAATCACAGGCAACTTCATCGCCACAGCCGTTTTCAGATAGCCCTCAATGCAAAGGCTCTAGACGCAAATATTGGTGTGAGAGCTAATTCAATCAAGGAAACACTGCATGTTGGTGAAGGGCATATTGAAGAAGGATCAGCCGAGTGGTTCTTGTGGGAGAACAACTCCATTTGGCTCACTAATTTCACACACCATCAGGCTTCCAAGCAGCTCTCAAGGAAACTCAGTTTTCACACTCTATGCTTAGTGCCCTTTGAGTGCATTATCTAGGAATGAACCTGGTAGAGCATCCCACACAAACGATGCTCCACATGCGGGTTTCACATGCCACCAACTCCACATTCTCAGGCAACTTCAGCGCCACAGCCGTTTTCAGAGAGCCCTCAATGCAAAGGCTCTAGATGCAAATATTGGTGTGAGAGCTAATTCAATCAAGGAAACACTGCATGTTGGTGAAGGGCATGTTGAAGAAGGATCAGCCGAGTGGTTCTTGTGGGAGAACAACTCCATTTGGCTCACTAACTTCACACACCATCGGGGTTCCAAGCAGCTCTCAAGAAAACTCAGTTTTCACACTCTATGCTCATTGCCCTTTTTAGTACCTAGGACTGAAATGAAGCTGGTAGAGCATCCCACACAAACGAATGCTCCACATGCGGGTTTCACATGCCACCAACTCCACATTCACAGGCAACTGCAGCGTCACAGCCGTTTTCAGATAGCCCTCAATGCAAAGGATCTAGACGCAAATATTGGTGTGAGAGCTAATTCAATCAAGGAAACACCGCATGTTGGTGAAGGGCATATTGAAGAAGGATCAGCCGAGTGGTTCTTGTGGGAGTAACAACTCCATTTGGCTCACTAACTTCACACACCATCCGGCTTCCAAGCAGCTCTCAAGGAAACTCAGTTTTTACACTCTATGCTTAGTGCCCTTTGTGTGCATTATATAGGAATGAACCAGTTAGAGCATTAAACACAAACGAATGCTCCACATGTGGGTTTCACATGCCACCAACTCCACATTCACAGGTAACTTCAGCGCCACAGCCGTTTTCAGAGAGCCCTCAATGCAAAGGCTCTAGACGCAAAAATTGGTGTGAGAGCTAATTCAATCAAGGAAACACTGCATGTTAGTGAAGGGCATATTGAGGAAGAATCAGCCGAGTGGTTCTTGTGGGAGAACAACTCCATTTGGCTCACTAACTTCACACACCATCAGGCTTCCAAGCAGCTCTCAAGGAAACTCAGTTTTCACACTCTATGCTTAGTGCCCTTTGAGTGCCTAGGACTGAAATGAAGCTTGGTGAGCACCCCACACAAACGAATGCTCCACATGAGGGTTTCACATGCCACCAACTCCACATTCTCAGGCAACTTCAGCGCCACAGGCATTTTCAGATAGCCCTCAATGCAAAGGCTCTAGACGCAAATATTGGTGTGAGAGCTAATTCAATCAAGGAAACACTGCATGTTGGTGAAGGGCATATTGAAGAAGGATCAGCCGAGTGGTTCTTGTGGGAGAACAACTCCATTTGGCTCACTAACTTCACACACCATCAGGCTTCCAAGCAGCTCTCAAGGAAACTCAGTTTTCACACTCTATGCTTAGTGCCCTTTGAGTGCCTAGGACTGAAATGAAGCTTGGTGAGCATCCCACACAAACCAATGCTCCACATTCTGGTTTCACATGCCACCAACTCCACAATCACAGGCAACTTCATCGCCACAGCTGTTTTCAGATAGCCCTCAATGCAAAGGCTCTAGACGCAAATATTGGTGTGAGAGCTAATTCAATCAAGGAAACACTGCATGTTGGTGAAGGGCATATTGAAGAAGGATCAGCCGAGTGGTTCTTGTGGGAGAACAACTCCATTTGGCTCACTAACTTCACACACCATCAGGCTTCCAAGCAGCTCTCAAGGAAACTCAGTTTTCACACTCTATGCTTAGTGCCCTTTGAGTGCATTATCTAGGAATGAACCTGGTAGAGCATCCCACACAAACGAATGCTCCACATGCGGGTTTCACATGCCACCAACTCCACATTCTCAGGCAACTTCAGCGCCACAGCCGTTTTCAGAGAGCCCTCAATGCAAAGGCTCTAGATGCAAATATTGGTGTGAGAGCTAATTCAATCAAGGAAACACTGCATGTTGGTGAAGGGCATGTTGAAGAAGGATCAGCCGAGTGGTTCTTGTGGGAGAACAACTCCATTTGGCTCACTAACTTCACACACCATCGGGGTTCCAAGCAGCTCTCAAGAAAACTCAGTTTTCACACTCTATGCTCATTGCCCTTTTTAGTACCTAGGACTGAAATGAAGCTGGTAGAGCATCCCACACAAACGAATGCTCCACATGCGGGTTTCACATGCCACCAACTCCACATTCACAGGCAACTGCAGCGTCACAGCCGTTTTCAGATAGCCCTCAATGCAAAGGATCTAGACGCAAATATTGGTGTGAGAGCTAATTCAATCAAGGAAACACCGCATGTTGGTGAAGGGCATATTGAAGAAGGATCAGCTGAGTGGTTCTTGTGGGAGAACAACTCCATTTGGCTCACTAACTTCACACACCATCCGGCTTCCAAGCAGCTCTCAAGGAAACTCAGTTTTTACACTCTATGCTTAGTGCCCTTTGTGTGCATTATATAGGAATGAACCAGTTAGAGCATTAAACACAAACGAATGCTCCACATGTGGGTTTCACATGCCACCAACTCCACATTCACAGGTAACTTCAGCGCCACAGCCGTTTTCAGAGAGCCCTCAATGCAAAGGCTCTAGACGCAAAAATTGGTGTGAGAGCTAATTCAATCAAGGAAACACTGCATGTTAGTGAAGGGCATATTGAGGAAGAATCAGCCGAGTGGTTCTTGTGGGAGAACAACTCCATTTGGCTCACTAACTTCACACACCATCAGGCTTCCAAGCAGCTCTCAAGGAAACTCAGTTTTCACACTCTATGCTTAGTGCCCTTTGAGTGCCTAGGACTGAAATGAAGCTTGGTGAGCACCCCACACAAACGAATGCTCCACATGCGGGTTTCACATGCCACCAACTCCACATTCTCAGGCAACTTCAGCGCCACAGGCATTTTCAGATAGCCCTCAATGCAAAGGCTCTAGACGCAAATATTGGTGTGAGAGCTAATTCAATCAAGGAAACACTGCATGTTGGTGAAGGGCATATTGAAGAAGGATCAGCCGAGTGGTTCTTGTGGGAGAACAACTCCATTTGGCTCACTAACTTCACACACCATCAGGCTTCCAAGCAGCTCTCAAGGAAACTCAGTTTTCACACTCTATGCTTAGTGCCCTTTGAGTGCCTAGGACTGAAATGAAGCTTGGTGAGCACCCCACACAAACGAATGCTCCACATGCGGGTTTCACATGCCACCAACTCCACATTCTCAGGCAACTTCAGCGCCACAGGCATTTTCAGATAGCCCTCAATGCAAAGGCTCTAGACGCAAATATTGGTGTGAGAGCTAATTCAATCAAGGAAACACTGCATGTTGGTGAAGGGCATATTGAAGAAGGATCAGCCGAGTGGTTCTTGTGGGAGAACAACTCCATTTGGCTCACTAACTTCACACACCATCAGGCTTCCAAGCAGCTCTCAAGGAAACTCAGTTTTCACACTCTATGCTTAGTGCCCTTTGAGTGCCTAGGACTGAAATGAAGCTTGGTGAGCATCCCACACAAACCAATGCTCCACATTCTGGTTTCACATGCCACCAACTCCACAATCACAGGCAACTTCATCGCCACAGCTGTTTTCAGATAGCCCTCAATGCAAAGGCTCTAGACGCAAATATTGGTGTGAGAGCTAATTCAATCAAGGAAACACTGCATGTTGGTGAAGGGCATATTGAAGAAGGATCAGCCGAGTGGTTCTTGTGGGAGAACAACTCCATTTGGCTCACTAACTTCACACACCATCAGGCTTCCAAGCAGCTCTCAAGGAAACTCAGTTTTCACACTCTATGCTTAGTGCCCTTTGAGTGCATTATCTAGGAATGAACCTGGTAGAGCATCCCACACAAACGAATGCTCCACATGCGGGTTTCACATGCCACCAACTCCACATTCTCAGGCAACTTCAGCGCCACAGCCGTTTTCAGAGAGCCCTCAATGCAAAGGCTCTAGATGCAAATATTGGTGTGAGAGCTAATTCAATCAAGGAAACACTGCATGTTGGTGAAGGGCATGTTGAAGAAGGATCAGCCGAGTGGTTCTTGTGGGAGAACAACTCCATTTGGCTCACTAACTTCACACACCATCGGGGTTCCAAGCAGCTCTCAAGAAAACTCAGTTTTCACACTCTATGCTCATTGCCCTTTTTAGTACCTAGGACTGAAATGAAGCTGGTAGAGCATCCCACACAAACGAATGCTCCACATGCGGGTTTCACATGCCACCAACTCCACATTCACAGGCAACTGCAGCGTCACAGCCGTTTTCAGATAGCCCTCAATGCAAAGGATCTAGACGCAAATATTGGTGTGAGAGCTAATTCAATCAAGGAAACACCGCATGTTGGTGAAGGGCATATTGAAGAAGGATCAGCCGAGTGGTTCTTGTGGGAGAACAACTCCATTTGGCTCACTAACTTCACACACCATCCGGCTTCCAAGCAGCTCTCAAGGAAACTCAGTTTTTACACTCTATGCTTAGTGCCCTTTGTGTGCATTATATAGGAATGAACCAGTTAGAGCATTAAACACAAACGAATGCTCCACATGTGGGTTTCACATGCCACCAACTCCACATTCACAGGTAACTTCAGCGCCACAGCCGTTTTCAGAGAGCCCTCAATGCAAAGGCTCTAGACGCAAAAATTGGTGTGAGAGCTAATTCAATCAAGGAAACACTGCATGTTAGTGAAGGGCATATTGAGGAAGAATCAGCCGAGTGGTTCTTGTGGGAGAACAACTCCATTTGGCTCACTAACTTCACACACCATCAGGCTTCCAAGCAGCTCTCAAGGAAACTCAGTTTTCACACTCTATGCTTAGTGCCCTTTGAGTGCATTATCTAGGAATGAACCTGGTAGAGCATCCCACACAAACGAATGCTCCACATGCGGGTTTCACATGCCACCAACTCCACATTCTCAGGCAACTTCAGCGCCACAGCCGTTTTCAGAGAGCCCTCAATGCAAAGGCTCTAGATGCAAATATTGGTGTGAGAGCTAATTCAATCAAGGAAACACTGCATGTTGGTGAAGGGCATATTGAAGAAGGATCAGCCGAGTGGTTCTTGTGGGAGAACAACTCCATTTGGCTCACTAACTTCACACACCATCGGGGTTCCAAGCAGCTCTCAAGAAAACTCAGTTTTCACACTCTATGCTCATTGCCCTTTTTAGTACCTAGGACTGAAATGAAGCTGGTAGAACATCCCACACAAACGAATGCTCCACATGCGGGTTTCACATGCCACCAACTCCACATTCACAGGTAACTTCAGCGCCACAGCCGTTTTCAGAGAGCCCTCAATGCAAAGGCTCTAGACGCAAATATTGGTGTGAGAGCTAATTCAATCAAGGAAACACTGCATGTTATGGAAGGGCATATTGAGGAAGAATCAGCCGAGTGGTTCTTGTGGGAGAACAACTCCATTTGGCTCACTAACTTCACACACCATCAGGCTTCCAAGCAGCTCTCAAGGAAACTCAGTTTTCACACTCTATGCTTAGTGCCCTTTGAGTGCCTAGGACTGAAATGAAGCTTGGTGAGCACCCCACACAAACGAATGCTCCACATGCGGGTTTCACATGCCACCAACTCCACATTCTCAGGCAACTTCAGCGCCACAGGCATTTTCAGATAGCCCTCAATGCAAAGGCTCTAGACGCAAATATTGGTGTGAGAGCTAATTCAATCAAGGAAACACTGCATGTTGGTGAAGGGCATATTGAAGAAGGATCAGCCGAGTGGTTCTTGTGGGAGAACAACTCCATTTGGCTCACTAACTTCACACACCATCAGGCTTCCAAGCAGCTCTCAAGGAAACTCAGTTTTCACACGCTATGCTTAGTGCCCTTTGAGTGCCTAGGACTGAAATGAAGCTTGGTGAGCATCCCACACAAACCAATGCTGCACATTCTGGTTTCACATGCCACCAACTCCACAATCACAGGCAACTTCAGCGCCACAGCTGTTTTCAGATAGCCCTCAATGCAAAGGCTCTAGACGCAAATATTGGTGTGAGAGCTAATTCAATCAAGGAAACACTGCATGTTGGTGAAGGGCATATTGAAGAAGAATCAGCCGAGTGGTTCTTGTGGGAGAACAACTCCATTTGGCTCACTAACTTCACACACCATCAGGATTCCAAGCAGCTCTCAAGGAAACTCAGTTTTCACACTCTATGCTTAGTGCCCTTTGAGTGCATTATCTAGGAATGAACCTGGTAGAGCATCCCACACAAACGAATGCTCCACATGCGGGTTTCACATGCCACCAACTCCACATTCTCAGGCAACTTCAGCGCCACAGCCGTTTTCAGATAGCCCTCAATGCAAAGGCTCTAGACGCAAATATTGGTGTGAGAGCTAATTCAATCAAGGAAACACTGCATGTTAGTGAAGGGCATATTGAAGAAGGATCAGCCGAGTGGTTCTTGTGGGAGAACAACTCCATTTGGCTCACTAACTTCACACACCATCAGGCTTCCAAGCAGCTCTCAAGGAAACTCAGTTTTCACACTCTATGCTTTGTGCCGTTTGAGTGCATTATCCAGGAATGAACCTGGTAGAGCATCCCACACAAACGAATGCTCCACATGCGGGTTTCACATGCCACCAACTCCACATTCTCAGGCAACTTCAGCGCCACAGCCGTTTTCAGATAGCCCTCAATGCAAAGGCTCTAGATGCAAATATTGGTGTGAGAGCTAATTCAATCAAGGAAACACTGCATGTTGGTGAAGGGCATATTGAAGAAGGATCAGCCGAGTGGTTCTTGTGGGAGAACAACTCCATTTGGCTCACTAACTTCACACACCATCAGGCTTCCAAGCAGCTCTCAAGGAAACTCAGTTTTCACACTCTATGCTTAGTGCCCTTTTAGTGGCTAGGACTGAAAGGAAGCTTGGTGAGTCCGACACAAACGAATGTTCCACATGCGGGTTTCACATGCCACCAACTCCACATTCTCAGGCAACTTCAGCGGCCACAGCCGTTTTCAGATAGCCCTCAATGCAAAGGCTCTAGACGCAAATATTGGTGTGAGAGCTAATTCAATCAAGGAAACACTGCATGTTGGTGAAGGGCATATTGAAGAAGGATCAGCCGAGTGGTTCTTGTGGGAGAAAAACTCCATTTGGCTCACTAACTTCACACACCATCAGGCTTCCAAGCAGCTCTCAAGGAAACTCAGTTTTCACACTCTATGCTTAGTGCCCTTTGAGTGCATTATCTAGGAATGACCCTGGTAGATCATCCCACACAAACGAATGCTCCACATGCGGGTTTCACATGCCACCAACTCCACATTCTCAGGCAACTTCAGCGCCACAGCCTTTTTCCGAGAGCCCTCAATGCAAAGGCTCTAGACGCAAATATTGGTGTGAGAGCTAATTCAATCAAGGAAACACTGCATGTTGGTGAAGGGCATATTGAAGAAGAATCAGCCAAGTGGTTCTTGTGGGAGAACAACTCCATTTGGCTCACTAACTTCACACACCATCAGGCTTCCAAGCAGCTCTCAAGGAAACTCAGTTTTCACACTCTATGCTTAGTGCCCTTTGAGTGCCTAGGACTGAAATGAAGCTTGGTGAGCATCCCACACAAACGAATGCTCCACATGCGGGTTTCACATGCCACCAACTCCACATTCACAGGCAACTTCAGCGCTACAGCTCTTTTCAGATAGCCCTCAATATAAAGCCTCTAGACGCAAATATTGGTGTGAGAGCTAATTCAATCAAGGAAACACTGCATGTTGGTGAAGGGCATATTGAAGAAGAATCAGCCGAGTGGTTCTTGTGCGAGAACAACTCCATTTGGCTCACTAACTTCACACACCATCAGGCTTCCAAGCAGCTCTCAAGGAAACTCAGTTTTCATACTCTATGCTTAGTGCCCTTTGAGTGCATTATCTAGGAATGAACCTGGTAGAGCATCCCACACAAACGAATGCTCCACATGCGGGTTTCACATGCCACCAACTCCACATTCTCAGGCAACTTCAGCGCCACAGCCGTTTTCAGATAGCCCTCAATGCAAAGGCTCTAGACGCAAATATTGGTGTGAGAGCTAATTCAATCAAGGAAACACTGCATGTTGGTGAAAGGCATATTGAAAAAGAATCAGCCGAGTGGTTCTTGTGGGAAAACAACTCCATTTGGCTCACTAAATTCATACACCATCAGGCTTCCAAGCAGCTCTCAAGGAAACTCAGTTTTCCCACTCTATGCTTAGTGCCCTTTGAGTGCATCATCTAGGAATGAACCTGGTCGAGCATCCCACACAAACGAATGCTCCACATGCGGGTTTCACATGCCACCAACTCCACATTCACAGGCAACTTCAGCGCCACAGCCGTTTTCAGATAGCCCTCAATGCAAAGGCTCTAGACGCAAATATTGGTGTGAGAGCTAATTCAATCAAGGAAACACTGCATGTTGGTGAAGGACATATTGAAAAAGAATCAGCCGAGTGGTTCTTGTGGGAGAACAACTCCCTTTGGCTCACTAACTTCACACACCATCAGGCTTCCAAGCAGCTCTCAAGG
Source organism: Ochotona princeps (assembly GCF_030435755.1). Classification (NCBI taxonomy): domain Eukaryota; kingdom Metazoa; phylum Chordata; class Mammalia; order Lagomorpha; family Ochotonidae; genus Ochotona; species Ochotona princeps. The sequence goes on along the minus strand of NW_026696364.1, from coordinate 27,532 downwards.
AAACTCAGTTTTCACACTCTATGCTTAGTGCCCTTTGAGTGCCTAGGACTGAAATGAAGCTTGGTGAGCATCAAACACAAACAAATGCTCCACATGCGGGTTTCACATGCCACCAACTCCACATTCTCAGGCAACTTCAGCGCCACAGCCGTTTTCAGATAGCCCTCAATGCAAAGGCTCTAGACGCAAATATTGGTGTGAGAGCTAATTCAATCAAGGAAACACTGCATGTTGGTGAAGGGCATATTGAAGAAGAATCAGCCGAGTGGTTCTTGTGGGAGAACATCTCCATTTGGCTCACTAACTTCACATACCATCAGGCTTCCAAGCAGCTCTCAAGGAAACTCAGTTTTCATACTCTATGCTTAGTGCCCTTTGAGTGCCTAGGACTGAAATAAAGCTTGGTGAGCATCCCACACAAACGAATGCTCCACATGCGGGTTTCACATGCCACCAACTCCACATTCTCAGGCAACTTCAGCGCCACAGCCGTTTTCAGATAGCCCTCAATGCAAAGGCTCTAGACGCAAATATTGGTGTGAGAGCTAATTCAATCAAGGAAACACTGCATGTTGGTGAAGGGCATTTTGAAGAAGAATCAGCCGAGTGGTTCTTGTGGGAGAACAACTCCCTTTGGCTCACTAACTTCACACACCATCAGGCTTCCAAGCAGCTCTCAAGGAAACTCAGTTTTCACACTCTATGCTTAGTGCCCTCTGAGTGCATTATCTAGAAATGAACCTGGTAGAGTATCGCACACAAACGAATGCTCCACATGCGGGTTTCACATGCCACCCACTCCACATTCTCAGGCAACTTCAGCGCCACAGCCGTTTTCAGATAGCCCTCAATGCAAAGGCTCTAGACGCAAATATTGGTGTGAGAGCTAATTCAATCAAGGAAACACTGCATGTTGGTGAAGGGCATACTGAAGAAGGATCAGCCGAGTGGTTCTTGTGGGAGAACAACTCCATTTGGCTCACTAACTTCACACACCATCAGGCTTCCAAGCAGCTCTCAAGGAAACTCAGTTTTCACACTCTATGCTTAGTGCCCTTTGAGTGCATTATCAAGGGATGAACCTGGTCGAGCATCCCACACAAACGAATGCTCCACATGCGGGTTTCACATGCCACCAACTCCACATTCTCAGGCAACTTCAGCGCCACAGCCATGTTCAGATAGCCCTCAATGCAAAGGCTCTAGATGCAAATATTGGTGTGAGAGCTAATTCAATCAAGGAAACACTGCATGTTGGTGAAGGGCATATTGAAGAAGGATCAGCCGAGTGGTTCTTGTGGGAGAACAACTCCATTTGGCTCACTAACTTCACACACCATCAGGCTTCCAAGCAGCTCTCAAGGAAACTCAGTTTTCACACTCTATGCTTAGTGCCCTTTGAGTGCCTAGGACTGAAATAAAGCTTGGTGAGCATCCCACACAAACGAATGCTCCACATGCGGGTTTCACATGCCACCAACTCCACATTCTCAGGCAACTTCAGCGCCACAGCCGTTTTCAGATAGCCCTCAATGCAAAGGCTCTAGACGCAAATATTGGTGTGAGAGCTAATTCAATCAAGGAAACACTGCATGTTGGTGAAGGGCATATTGAAGAAGAATCAGCCGAGTGGTTCTTGTGGGAGAACAACTCCCTTTGGCTCACTAACTTCACACACCATCAGGCTTCCAAGCAGCTCTCAAGGAAACTCAGTTTTCACACTCTATGCTTAGTGCCCTTTGAGTGCCTAGGACTGAAAGGAAGCTTGGTGAGCATCCCACACAAACGAATGCTCCACATGCGGGTTTCACATGCCACCAACTCCACATTCACGGGAAACTTCAGCGCCACAGCTGTTTTCAGATAGCCCTCAATGCAAAGGCTCTAGACGCAAATATTGGTGTGAGAGCTAATTCAATCAAGGAAACACTGCATGTTGGTGAAGGGCATATTGAAGAAGGATCAGCCGAGTGGTTCTTGTGGGAGAACAACTCCATTTGGCTCACTAACTTCATACACCATCAGGCTTCCAAGAAGCTCTCAAGGAAACTCAGTTTTCACACGCTATGCTTAGTGCCCTTTTAGTGCCTAGGACTGAAATGAAGCTTGGTGAGCATCCCACGCAAACGAATACTCCACATGCGGGTTTCACATGCCACCAACTCCACATTCACAGGCAACTTCAGCGCCACAGCCATTTTCAGATAGCCCTCAATGCAAAGGCTCTAGACGCAAATATTGGTGTGAGAGCTAATTCAATCAAGGAAACACTGCATGTTGGTGAAGGGCATATTGAAGAAGGATCAGCCGAGTGGTTCTTGTGGGAGAACAACTCCCTTTGGCTCACTAACTTCACACACCATCAGGCTTCTAAGCAGCTCTCAAGGAAACTCAGTTTTCACACTCTATGCTTAGTGCCCTCTGAGTGCATTATCTTGAAATGAACCTGGTGGAGCATCACACAAACGAATGCTCCACATGCGGGTTTCACATGCCACCAACTCCACATTCTCAGGCAACTTCAGCGCCACAGCCATTTTCAGATAGCCCTCAGTGCAAAGGCTCTAGACGCAAATATTGGTGTGAGAGCTAATTCAATCAAGGAAACACTGCATGTTGGTGAAGGGCATTTTGAAGAAGAATCAGCCGAGTGGTTCTTGTGGGAGAACAACTCCCTTTGGCTCACTAACTTCACACATCATCAGGCTTCCAAGCAGCTCTCAAGGAAACTCAGTTTTCACACTCTATGCTTAGTGCCCTCTGAGTGCATTATCTAGAAATGAACCTGGTAGAGTATCGCACACAAACGAATGCTCCACATGCGGGTTTCACATGCCACCCACTCCACATTCTCAGGCAACTTCAGCGCCACAGCTGTTTTCAGATAGCCCTCAATGCAAAGGCTCTAGACGCAAATATTGGTGTGAGAGCTAATTCAATCAAGGAAACACTGCATGTTGGTGAAGGGCATACTGAAGAAGGATCAGCCGAGTGGTTCTTGTGGGAGAACAACTCCATTTGGCTCACTAACTTCACACACCATCAGGCTTCCAAGCAGCTCTCAAGGAAACTCAGTTTTCACACTCTATGCTTAGTGCCCTTTGAGTGCATTATCCAGGATGAACCTGGTAGAGCATCCCACACAAACGAATGCTCCACATGCGGGTTTCACATGCCACCAACTCCACATTCTCAGGCAACTTCAGCGCCACAGCCATTTTCAGATAGCCCTCAATGCAAAGGCTCTAGACGCAAATATTGGTGTGAGAGCTAATTCAATCAAGGAAACACTGCATGTTGGTGAAGGGAAAATTGAAGAAGGATCAGCCGAGTGGTTCTTGTGGGAGAACAACTCCATTTGGCTCACTAACTTCATACACCATCAGGCTTCCAAGCAGCTCTCAAGGAAACTCAGTTTTCACACGCTATGCTTAGTGCCCTTTTAGTGCCTAGGACTGAAATGAAGCTTGGTGAGCATCCCACGCAAACGAATACTCCACATGCGGGTTTCACATGCCACCAACTCCACATTCACAGGCAACTTCAGCGCCACAGCCGTTTTCAGATAGCCCTCAATGCAAAGGCTCTAGACGCAAATATTGGTGTGAGAGCTAATTCAATCAAGGAAACACTGCATGTTGGTGAAGGGCATATTGAGGAAGGATCAGCCGAGTGGTTCTTGTGGGAGAACAACTCCATTTGGCTCACTAACTTCACACACCATCAGGCTTCCAAGCAGCTCTCAAGGAAACTCAGTTTTCACACTCTATGCTTAGTGCCCGCTGAGTGCATTATCTAGAAATGAACCTGGTGGAGCATCACACAAACGAATGCTCCACATGTGGGTTTCACATGCCACCAACTCCACATTCTCAGGCAACTTCAGCGCCACAGCTGTTTTCAGATAGCCCTCAATGCAAAGGCTCTAGACGCAAATATTGGTGTGAGAGCTAATTCAATCAAGGAAACACTGCATGTTGGTGAAGAGCATACTGAAGAAAAATCAGCCGAGTGGTTCTTGTGGGAGAACATCTCCATTTGGCTCACTAACTTCACATACCATCAGGCTTCCAAGCAGCTCTCAAGGAAACTCAGTTTTCATACTCTATGCTTAGTGCCCTTTGAGTGCCTAGGACTGAAATAAAGCTTGGTGAGCATCCCACACAAACGAATGCTCCACATGCGGGTTTCACATGCCACCAACTCCACATTCTCAGGCAACTTCAGCGCCACAGCCGTTTTCAGATAGCCCTCAATGCAAAAGCTCTAGACGCAAATATTGGTGTGAGAGCTAATTCAATCAAGGAAACACTGCATGTTGGTGAAGGGCATTTTGAAGAAGAATCAGCCGAGTGGTTCTTGTGGGAGAACAACTCCCTTTGGCTCACTAACTTCACACACCATCAGGCTTCCAAGCAGCTCTCAAGGAAACTCAGTTTTCACACTCTATGCTTAGTGCCCTCTGAGTGCATTATCTAGAAATGAACCTGGTAGAGTATCGCACACAAACGAATGCTCCACATGCGGGTTTCACATGCCACCCACTCCACATTCTCAGGCAACTTCAGCGCCACAGCCGTTTTCAGATAGCCCTCAATGCAAAGGCTCTAGACGCAAATATTGGTGTGAGAGCTAATTCAATCAAGGAAACACTGCATGTTGGTGAAGGGCATACTGAAGAAGGATCAGCCGAGTGGTTCTTGTGGGAGAACAACTCCATTTGGCTCACTAACTTCACACACCATCAGGCTTCCAAGCAGCTCTCAAGGAAACTCAGTTTTCACACTCTATGCTTAGTGCCCTTTGAGTGCATTATCAAGGGGTGAACCTGGTCGAGCATCCCACACAAACGAATGCTCCACATGTGGGTTTCACATGCCACCAACTCCACATTCTCAGGCAACTTCAGCGCCACAGCCATGTTCAGATAGCCCTCAATGCAAAGGCTCTAGATGCAAATATTGGTGTGAGAGCTAATTCAATCAAGGAAACACTGCATGTTGGTGAAGGGCATATTGAAGAAGGATCAGCCGAGTGGTTCTTGTGGGAGAACAACTCCATTTGGCTCACTAACTTCACACACCATCAGGCTTCCAAGCAGCTCTCAAGGAAACTCAGTTTTCACACTCTATGCTTAGCGCCCTTTGAGTGCATTATCCAGGATGAACCTGGTAGAGCATCCCACACAAACGAATGCTCCACATGCGGGTTTCACATGCCACCAACTCCACATTCACAGGCAACTTCAGCGCCACAGCCATTTTCAGATAGCCCTCAATGCAAAGGCTCTAGACGCAAATATTGGTGTGAGAGCTAATTCAATCAAGGAAACACTGCATGTTGGTGAAGGGAAAATTGAAGAAGGATCAGCCGAGTGGTTCTTGTGGGAGAACAACTCCATTTGGCTCACTAACTTCATACACCATCAGGCTTCCAAGCAGCTCTCAAGGAAACTCAGTTTTCACACGCTATGCTTAGTGCCCTTTTAGTGCCTAGGACTGAAATGAAGCTTGGTGAGCATCCCACGCAAACGAATACTCCACATGCGGGTTTCACATGCCACCAACTCCACATTCACAGGCAACTTCAGCGCCACAGCCGTTTTCAGATAGCCCTCAATGCAAAGGCTCTAGACGCAAATATTGGTGTGAGAGCTAATTCAATCAAGGAAACACTGCATGTTGGTGAAGGGCATATTGAGGAAGGATCAGCCGAGTGGTTCTTGTGGGAGAACAACTCCATTTGGCTCACTAACTTCACACACCATCAGGCTTCCAAGCAGCTCTCAAGGAAACTCAGTTTTCACACTCTATGCTTAGTGCCCGCTGAGTGCATTATCTAGAAATGAACCTGGTGGAGCATCACACAAACGAATGCTCCACATGCGGGTTTCACATGCCACCAACTCCACATTCTCAGGCAACTTCAGCGCCACAGCTGTTTTCAGATAGCCCTCAATGCAAAGGCTCTAGACGCAAATATTGGTGTGAGAGCTAATTCAATCAAGGAAACACTGCATGTTGGTGAAGAGCATACTGAAGAAAGATCAGCCGAGTGGTTCTTGTGGGAGAACATCTCCATTTGGCTCACTAACTTCACATACCATCAGGCTTCCAGCAGCTCTCAAGGAAACTCAGTTTTCATACTCTATGCTTAGTGCCCTTTGAGTGCCTAGGACTGAAATAAAGCTTGGTGAGCATCCCACACAAACGAATGCTCACATGCGGGTTTCACATGCCACCAACTCCACATTCTCAGGCAACTTCAGCGCCACAGCCATTTTCAGATAGCCCTCAATGCAAAGGCTCTAGAAGCAAATATTGGTGTGAGAGCTAATTCAATCAAGGAAACACTGCATGTTGGTGAAGGGCATATTGAAGAAGAATCAGCCGAGTGGTTCTTGTGGGAGAACAACTCCCTTTGGCTCACTAACTTCACACACCATCAGGCTTCCAAGCAGCTCTCAAGGAAACTCAGTTTTCACACTCTATGCTTAGTGCCCTCTGAGTGCATGATCTAGAAATGAACCTGGTGGAGTATCGCACACAAACGAATGCTCCACATGCGGGTTTCACATGCCACCAACTCCACATTCTCAGGCAACTTCAGCGCCACAGCCGTTTTCAGAGAGCACTCAATGCAAAGGATCTAGACGCAAATATTGGTGTGAGAGCTAATTCAATCAAGGAAACACTGCATGTTGGTGAAGGGCATATTGAAGAAGAATCAACAGAGTGGTTCTTGTGGGAGAACAACTCCATTTGGCTCACTAACTTCACACACCATCAGGCTTCCAAGCAGCTCTCAAGGAAACTCAGTTTTCACACTCTATGCTTAGTGCCCTTTGAGTGCATTATCAAGGGATGAACCTGGTCGAGCATCCCACACAAACGAATGCTCCACATGCGGGTTTCACATGCCACCAACTCCACATTCTCAGGCAACTTCAGCGCCACAGCCGTGTTCAGATAGCCCTCAATGCAAAGGCTCTAGATGCAAATATTGGTGTGAGAGCTAATTCAATCAAGGAAACACTGCATGTTGGTGAAGGGCATATTGAAGAAGAATCAGCCGAGTGGTTCTTGTGGGAGAACAACTCCATTTGGCTCACTAACTTCACACACCATCAGGCTTCCAAGCAGCTCTCAAGGAAACTCAGTTTTCACACGCTATGCTTAGTGCCCTTTGAGTGCCTAGGACTGAAAGGAAGCTTGGTGAGCATCCTACACAAACGAATGCTCCACATGCGGGTTTCACATGCCACCAACTCCACATTCTCAGGCAACTTCAGCGCCACAGCCGTTTTCAGATAGCCCTCAATGCAAAGGCTCTAGACGCAAATATTGGTGTGAGAGCTAATTCAATCAAGGAAACACTGCATGTTGGTGAAGGGCATATTGAAGAAGGATCAGCCGAGTGGTTCTTGTGGGAGAACAACTCCATTTGGCTCACTAACTTCACACACCATCAGGCTTCCAAGCAGCTCTCAAGGAAACTCAATTTTCACACTCTATGCTTAGTGCCCTTTGAGTGAATTTTCTAGGAGTGAACCTGGTAGAGCATCCACACAAACGAATGCTCCACATGCGGGTTTCACATGCCACCAACTCCACATTCTCAGGCAACTTCAGCGCCACAGCCGTTTTCAGATAGCCCTCAATGCAAAGGCTCTAGACGCAAATATTGGTGTGAGAGCTAATTCAATCAAGGAAACACTGCATGTTGGTGAAGGGCATATTGAAGAAGAATCAGCCGAGTGGTTCTTGTGGGAGAACAACTCCATTTGGCTCACTAACTTCACACACCATCAGGCTTCCAAGCAGCTCTCAAGGAAACTCAGTTTTCATACTCTATGCTTAGTGCCCTTTGAGTGCCTAGGACTGAAATGAAGCTTGGTGAGCATCCCACACAAACGAATGCTCCACATGCGGGTTTCACATGCCACCAACTCCACATTCACAGGCAACTTCAGCGCCACAGTCATTTTCAGATAGCCCTCAATGCAAAGGCTCTAGACACAAATATTGTTGTGAGAGCTAATTCAATCAAGGAAACACTGCATGTTGGTGAAGGGCATATTGAAGAAGAATCAGCCGATTTGTTCTTGTGGGAGAACAACTCCATTTGGCTCACTAACGTCACACACCATCAGGCTTCCAAGCAGCTCTCAAGGAAACTCAGTTTTCACACTCTATGCTTAGTGCCCTTTGAGTGCCTAGGACTGAAATGAAGCTTGGTGAGCATCCCACACAAACGAATGCTGCACATGCGGGTTTCACATGCCACCAACTCGACATTCACAGCAACTTCAGCGCCACAGCCGTTTTCAGATAGCCCTCAATGCAAAGGCTCTAGACGCAAATATTGGTGTGAGAGCTAATTCAATCAAGGAAACACTGCATGTTGGTGAAGGGCATATTGAAGATGAATCAGCCGAGTGGTTCTTGTGGGAGAACAACTCCATATGGCTCACTAACTTCACACACCATCAGGCTTCCAAGCAGCTATCAGGGAAACTCAGTTTTCACACTCTATGCTTAGTGCCCTTTGAGTGCCTAGGACTGAAATGAAGCTTGGTGAGCATCCCACACAAACGAATGCTGCACATGCGGGTTTCACATGCCACTAACTCCACATTCACAGCAACTTCAGCGCCACAGCCGTTTTCAGATAGCCCTCAATGCAAAGGCTCTAGACGCAAATATTGGTGTGAGAGCTAATTCAATCAAGGAAACACTGCATGTTGGTGATGGGCATACTGAAGAAGGATCAGCCGAGTTGTTCTTGTGGGAGAACAACTCCATTTGGCTCACTAACTTCACACACCATCAGTCTTCCAATCAGCTCTGAAGGAAACTCAGTTTTCACACTCTATGCTTAGTGCCCTTTGAGTGCATTATCTAGGAATGAACCTGGTAGATCATCCCACACAAACGAATGCTCCACATGCGGGTTTCACATGCCACCAACTCCACATTCACAGGCAACTTCAGCGCCACAGCCGTTTTCAGATAGCCCTCAATGCAAAGGCTCTAGACGCAAATATTGGTGTGAGAGCTAATTCAATCAAGGAAACACTGCATGTTGGTGAAGGGCATATTGAAGAAGGATCCGCAGAGTGGTTCTTGTGGGAGAACAACTCCATTTGGCTCACTAACTTCACACACCATCAGGCTTCCAAGCAGCTCTCAAGGAAACTCAGTTTTCACACTCTATGCTTAGTGCCCTTTGAGTTCCTAGGACTGAAAGGAAGCTTGGTGAGCATCCCACACAAACGAATGCTCCACATGCGGGTTTCACATGCCACCAACTCCACATTCACAGGCAACTTCAGCGCCACAGCCGTTTTCAGATAGCCCTCAATGCAAAGGCTCTAGACGCAAATATTGGTGTGAGAGCTAATTCAATCAAGGAAACACTGCATGTTGGTGAAGGGCATATTGAAGAAGGATCAGCCGAGTGGTTCTTGTGGGAGAACAACTCCATTTGGCTCACTAACTTCACACACCATCAGGCTTCCAAGCAGCTCTCAAGGAAACTCAGTTTTCACACTCTATGCTTAGTGCCCTTTGAGTGCATTATCTAGGAGTGAACCTGGTCGAGCATCCCACACAAACGAATGCTCCACATGCGGGTTTCACATGCCACCAACTCCACATTCACAGGCAACTTCAGTGCCACAGCCGTTTTCAGATAGCCCTCAATGCAAAGGCTCTAGACGCAAATATTGGTGTGAGAGCTAATTCAATCAAGGAAACACTGCATGTTGGTGAAGGGCATATTGAAGAAGGATGAGCCGAGTGGTTCTTGTGGGAGAATAACTCCATTTGGCTCTCTAACTTCACACACAATCAAGCTTCCAAGCAGCTCTCAAGGAAACTCAGTTTTCACACTCTATGCTTAGTGCCCTTTGAGTGCATTATCTAGGAATGAACCTGGTAGAGCATCCCACACAAACGAATGCTCCACATGCGGGTTTCACATGCCACCAACTCCACATTCACAGGCAACTTCAGCGCCACAGCCATTTTCAGATAGCCCTCAATGCAAAGGCTCTAGACGCAAATATTGGTGTGAGAGCTAATTCAATCAAGGAAACACTGCATGTTGGTGAAGGGCATATTGAAGAAGGATCAGCCGAGTGGTTCTTGTGGGAGTACAACTCCATTTGGCTCACTAACTTCACACACCATCAGGCTTCCAAGCAGCTCTCAAGGAAACTCAGTTTTCACACTCTAAGCTTAGTGCCCTTTGTGTGCATTATATAGGAATGAACCAGTTAGAGCATCCCACACAAACGAATGCTCCACATGCGGGTTTCACATGCCACCAACTCCACATTCACAGGCAACTTCAGCGGCACAGCCGTTTTCAGATAGCCCTCAATGCAAAGGCTCTAGACGCAAATATTGGTGTGAGAGCTAATTCAATCAAGGAAACACTGCATGTTGGTGAAGGGCATATTGAAGAAGAATCAGCCGATTTGTTCTTGTGGGAGAACAACTCCATTTGCTCACTAACTTCACACACCATCAGGCTTCCAAGCAGCTCTCAAGGAAACTCAGGTTTCCCACTCTATGCTTAGTGCCCTTTGAGTGCATTATCTAGGAAACAACCTGGTCGAGCATCCCACACAAACGAATGCTCCACATGCGGGTTTCACATGCCACCAACTCCACATTCACAGGAAACTTCAGCGCCACAGCCGTTTTCAGATAGCCCTCAATGCAAAGGCTCTAGACGCAAATATTGTTGTGAGAGCTAATTCAATCAAGGAAACACTGCATGTTGGTGAAGGGCATACTGAAGAAGGATCAGCCGAGTGGTTCTTGTGGGAGAACAACTCCATTTGGCTCACTAACTTCACACACCATCAGGCTTCCAAGCAGCTCTCAAGGAAACTCAGTTTTCACACTCTATGCTTAGTGCCCTTTGAGTGCCTAGGACTGAAATGAAGCTTGGTGAGCATCCCACACAAACGAATGCTCCACATGCGGGTTTCACATGCCACCAACTCCACATTCACAGGCAACTTCAGCGCCACAGCCGTTTTCAGATAGCCCTCAATGCAAAGGCTCTAGACGCAAATATTGGTGTGAGAGCTAATTCAATCAAGGAAACACTGCATGTTGGTGAAGGGCATATTGAAGAAGGATGAGCCGAGTGGTTCTTGTGGGAGAACAACTCCATTTGGCTCACTAACTTCACACACCATCAGGCTTCCAAGCAGCTCTCAAGGAAACTCAGTTTTCACACTCTATGCTTAGTGCCCTCTGAGTGCATTTTCTAGGAGAACCTGGTAGAGCATCCCACACAAACAAATGCTCCACATGCGGGTTTCACATGCCACCAACTCCACATTCACAGGCAACTTCAGCGCCACAGTCATTTTCAGATAGCCCTCAATGCAAAGGCTCTAGATGCAAATATTGGTGTGAGAGCTAATTCAATCAAGGAAACACTGCATGTTGGTGAAGGGCATATTGAAGAAGAATCAGCACAGTGGTTCTTGTGGGAGAACAACTCCATTTGGCTCACTAACTTCACACACCTTCAGGCTTCCAAGCAGCTCTCAAGGAAACTCAGTTTTCACACTCTATGCTTAGTGCCCTTTGAGTGCCTAGGACTGAAATGAAGCTTGGTGAGCATCCCACACAAACGAATGCTCCACATGCGGGTTTCACATGCCACCAACTCCACATTCACAGGCAACTTCAGCGCCACAGCCGTTTTCAGATAGCCCTCAATGCAAAGGCTCTAGACACAAATATTGGTGTGAGAGCTAATTCAATCAAGGAAACACTGCATGTTGGTGAAGGGCATATTGAAGAAGAATCAGCCGAGTGGTTCTTGTGGGAGAACAACTCCATTTGGCTCACTAACTTCACACACCATCAGGCTTCCAAGCAGCTCTCAAGGAAACTCAGTTTTCACACTCTATGCTTAGTGCCCTTTGAGTGCCTAGGACTGAAATGAAGCTTGGTGTGTATCCCACACAAACGAATGCTCCACATGCGGGTTTCACATGCCACCAACTCCACATTCACAGGCAACTTCAGCGCCACAGCTGTTTTCAGATAGCCCTCAATGCAAAGGCTCTAGACGCAAATATTGGTGTGAGAGCTAATTCAATCAAGGAAACACTGCATGTTGGTGAAGCTCATATTGAAGAAGAATCAGCGGAGTGGTTCTTGTGGGAGAACAACTCCCTTTGGCTCACTAACTTCACACACCATCAGGCTTCCAAGCAGCTCTCAAGGAAACTCAGTTTTCACACTCTCTACTTACTGCCCTTTGAGTGCATTATCTAGGAAAGAACCTGGTAGAGCATCCCACACAAACGAATGCTCCACATGCGGGTTTCACATGCCACCAACTCCACATTCTCAGGCAACTTCAGCGCCACAGCTGTTTTCAGATAGCCCTCAATGCAAAGGCTCTAGACGCAAATATTGGTGTGAGAGCTAATTCAATCAAGGAAACACTGCATGTTGGTGAAGGGCATATTGAAGAAGGATCAGCCGAGTGGTTCTTGTGGGAGAACAACTCCCTTTGGCTCACTAACTTCACACACCATCAGGCTTCCAAGCAGCTCTCAAGGAAACTCAGTTTTCACACTCTATGCTTAGTGCCCTTTGAGTGCCTAGGACTGAAATGAAGCTTGGTGAGCATCCCACACAAACGAATGCTCCACATGCGGGTTTCACATGCCACCAACTCCACATTCACAGACAACTTCAGCGCCACAGCTGTTTTCAGATAGCCCTCAATGCAAAGGCTCTAGACGCAAATATTGGTGTGAGAGCTAATTCAATCAAGGAAACACTGCATGTTGGTGAAGGGCATATTGAAGAAGAATCAGCCGAGTGGTTCTTGTGGGAGAACAACTCCATTTGGCTCACTAACTTCACACACCATCAGGCTTCCAAGCAGCTCTCAAGGAAACTCAGTTTTCACACTCTATGCTTAGTGCCCTTTGAGTGCATTATCTAGGAGTGAACCTGGTCGAGCATCCCACACAAACGAATGCTCCACATGCGGGTTTCACATGCCACCAACTCCACATTCACAGCAACTTCAGCGCCACAGCCGTTTTCAGATAGCCCTCAATGCAAAGGCTCTAGACGCAAATATTGGTGTGAGAGCTAATTCAATCAAGGAAACACTGCATGTTGGTGAAGGGCATATTGAAGAAGGATGAGCCGTGTGGTTCTTGTGGGAGAACAACTCCATTTGGCTCTCTAACTTCACACACAATCAGGCTTCCAAGCAGCTCTCAAGGAAACTCAGTTTTCACACTCTATGCTTAGTGCCCTTTGAGAGCATTATCTAGGAATGAACCTGGTCGAGCATCCCACACAAACGAATGCTCCACATGCGGGTTTCACATGCCACCAACTCCACATTCACAGGCAACTTCAGCGCCACTGCCGTTTTCAGATAGCCCTCAATGCAAAGGCTCTAGACGCAAATATTGGTGTGAGAGCTAATTCAATCAAGGAAACACTGCATGTTGGTGAAGGGCATATTGAAGAAGGATCAGCCGAGTGGTTCTTGTGGGAGAACAACTCCATTTGGCTCACTAACTTCACACACCATCAGGCTTCCAAGCAGCTCTCAAGGAAACTCAGTTTTCACACTCTATGCTTAGTGCCCTTTGAGTGCATTTTCTAGGAGTGAACCTGGTAGAGCATCCCACACAAACGAATGCTCCACATGCGGGTTTCACATGCCACCAACTCCACATTCACAGGCAACTTCAGCGCCACAGTCATTTTCAGATAGCCCTCAATGCAAAGGCTCTAGATGCAAATATTGGTGTGAGAGCTAATTCAATCAAGGAAACACTGCATGTTGGTGAAGGGCATATTGAAGAAGAATCAGCAGAGTGGTTCTTGTGGGAGAACAACTCCCTTTGGCTCACTAACTTCACACACCATCAGGCTTCCAAGCAGCTCTCAAGGAAACTCAGTTTTCACACTCTATGCTTAGTGCCCTTTGTGTGCATTATATAGGAATGAACCAGTTAGAGCATCCCACACAAACGAATGCTCCACATGCGGGTTTCACGTGCCACCAACTCCACATTCTCAGGCAACTTCAGCGCCACAGCCGTTTTCAGATAGCCCTCAATGCAAAGGCTCTAGACGCAAATATTGGTGTGAGAGCTAATTCAATCAAGGAAACACTGCATGTTGGTGAAGGGCATATTGAAGAAGGATCAGCCGAGTGGTTCTTGTGGGAGAACAACTCCATTTGGCTCACTAACTTCACACACCATCAGGCTTCCAAGCAGCTCTCAAGGAAACTCAGTTTTCACACTCTATGCTTAGTGCCCTTTGAGTGCCTAGGACTGAAAGGAAGCTTGGTGAGCATCCCACACAAACGAATGCTCCACATGCGGGTTTCACATGCCACCAACTCCACATTCACAGGAAACTTCAGCGCCACAGCTGTTTTCAGATAGCCCTCAATGCAAAGGCTCTAGACGCAAATATTGGTGTGAGAGCTAATTCAATCAAGGAAACACTGCATGTTGGTGAAGGGCATATTGAAGAAGGATCAGCCGAGTGGTTCTTGTGGGAGAACAACTCCATTTGGCTCACTAACTTCATACACCATCAGGCTTCCAAGCAGCTCTCAAGGAAACTCAGTTTTCACACGCTATGCTTAGTGCCCTTTTAGTGCCTAGGACTGAAAGGAAGCTTGGTGAGCATCCCACACAAACGAATGCTCCACATGCGGGTTTCACATGCCACCAACTCCACATTCACAGGCAACTTCAGCGCCACAGCCGTTTTCAGATAGCCCTCAATGCAAAGGCTCTAGACGCAAATATTGGTGTGAGAGCTAATTCAATCAAGGAAACACTGCATGTTGGTGAAGGGCATATTGAAGAAGGATCAGCCGAGTGGTTCTTGTGGGAGAACAACTCCATTTGGCTCACTAACTTCACACACCATCAGGCTTCCAAGCAGCTCTCAAGGAAACTCAGTTTTAACACTCTATGCTTAGTGCCCTTGGAGTGCCTAGGACTGAAATAAAGCTTGGTGAGCATCCCACACAAACGAATGCTCCACATGCGGGTTTCACATGCCACCAACTCCACATTCTCAGGCAACTTCAGCGCCACAGCCGTTTTCAGATAGCCCTCAATGCAAAGGCTCTAGACGCAAATATTGGTGTGAGAGCTAATTCAATCAAGGAAACACTGCATGTTGGTGAAGGGCATATTGAAGAAGAATCAGCCGAGTGGTTCTTGTGGGAGAACAACTCCCTTTGGCTCACTAACTTCACACACCATCAGGCTTCCAAGCAGCTCTCAAGGAAACTCAGTTTTCACACTCTATGCTTAGTGCCCTTTGAGTGCCTAGGACTGAAAGGAAGCTTGGTGAGCATCCCACACAAACGAATGCTCCACATGCGGGTTTCACATGCCACCAACTCCACATTCACGGGAAACTTCAGCGCCACAGCTGTTTTCAGATAGCCCTCAATGCAAAGGCTCTAGACGCAAATATTGGTGTGAGAGCTAATTCAATCAAGGAAACACTGCATGTTGGTGAAGGGCATATTGAAGAAGGATCAGCCGAGTGGTTCTTGTGGGAGAACAACTCCATTTGGCTCACTAACTTCATACACCATCAGGCTTCCAAGCAGCTCTCAAGGAAACTCAGTTTTCACACGCTATGCTTAGTGCCCTTTTAGTGCCTAGGACTGAAATGAAGCTTGGTGAGCATCCCACGCAAACGAATACTCCACATGCGGGTTTCACATGCCACCAACTCCACATTCACAGGCAACTTCAGCGCCACAGCCGTTTTCAGATAGCCCTCAATGCAAAGGGTCTAGACGCAAATATTGGTGTGAGAGCTAATTCAATCAAGGAAACACTGCATGTTGGTGAAGGGCATATTGAAGAAGGATCAGCCGAGTGGTTCTTGTGGGAGAACAACTCCATTTGGCTCACTAACTTCACACACCATCAGGCTTCCAAGCAGCTCTCAAGGAAACTCAGTTTTCACACTCGATGCTTAGTGCCCTTTGAGGGCATTATCTAGGAATGAACGTGGTAGAACATCCAACACAAACGAATGCTCCACATGCGGGTTTCACATGCCACCAACTCCACATTCACAGGCAACTTCAGCGCCACAGCCGTTTTCAGATAGCCCTCAATGCAAAGGCTCTAGACGCAAATATTGGTGTGAGAGCTAATTCAATCAAGGAAACACTGCATGTTGGTGAAGGGCATATTGAAGAAGGATCAGCCGAGTGGTTCTTGTGGGAGAACAACTCCCTTTGGCTCACTAACTTCACACACCATCAGGCTTCTAAGCAGCTCTCAAGGAAACTCAGTTTTCACACTCTATGCTTAGTGCCCTCTGAGTGCATTATCTAGAAATGAACCTGGTGGAGCATCACACAAACGAATGCTCCACATGCGGGTTTCACATGCCACCAACTCCACATTCTCAGGCAACTTCAGCACCACAGCTGTTTTCAGATAGCCCTCAATGCAAAGGCTCTAGACGCAAATATTGGTGTGAGAGCTAATTCAATCAAGGAAACACTGCATGTTGGTGAAGAGCATACTGAAGAAGGATCAGCCGAGTGGTTCTTGTGGGAGAACATCTCCATTTGGCTCACTAACTTCACATACCATCAGGCTTCCAAGCAGCTCTCAAGGAAACTCAGTTTTCATACTCTATGCTTAGTGCCCTTTGAGTGCCTAGGACTGAAATAAAGCTTGGTGAGCATCCCACACAAACGAATGCTCCACATGCGGGTTTCACATGCCACCAACTCCACATTCTCAGGCAACTTCAGCGCCACAGCCATTTTCAGATAGCCCTCAATGCAAAGGCTCTAGACGCAAATATTGGTGTGAGAGCTAATTCAATCAAGGAAACACTGCATGTTGGTGAAGGGCATTTTGAAGAAGAATCAGCCGAGTGGTTCTTGTGGGAGAACAACTCCCTTTGGCTCACTAACTTCACACACCATCAGGCTTCCAAGCAGCTCTCAAGGAAACTCAGTTTTCACACTCTATGCTTAGTGCCCTCTGAGTGCATTATCTAGAAATGAACCTGGTAGAGTATCGCACACAAACGAATGCTCCACATGCGGGTTTCACATGCCACCCACTCCACATTCTCAGGCAACTTCAGCGCCACAGCCGTTTTCAGATAGCCCTCAATGCAAAGGCTCTAGACGCAAATATTGGTGTGAGAGCTAATTCAATCAAGGAAACACTGCATGTTGGTGAAGGGCATATTGAAGAAGGATCAGCCGAGTGGTTCTTGTGGGAGAACAACTCCATTTGGCTCACTAACTTCACACACCATCAGGCTTCCAAGCAGCTCTCAAGGAAACTCAGTTTTCACACTCTATGCTTAGTGCCCTTTGAGTGCATTTTCTAGGAGTGAACCTGGTAGAGCATCCCACACAAACGAATGCTCCACATGCGGGTTTCACATGCCACCAACTCCACATTCACAGGCAACTTCAGCGCCACAGTCATTTTCAGATAGCCCTCAATGCAAAGGCTCTAGATGCAAATATTGGTGTGAGAGCTAATTCAATCAAGGAAACACTGCATGTTGGTGAAGGGCATATTGAAGAAGAATCAGCAGAGTGGTTCTTGTGGGAGAACAACTCCCTTTGGCTCACTAACTTCACACACCATCAGGCTTCCAAGCAGCTCTCAAGGAAACTCAGTTTTCACACTCTATGCTTAGTGCCCTTTGTGTGCATTATATAGGAATGACCAGTTAGAGCATCCCACACAAACGAATGCTCCACATGCGGGTTTCACGTGCCACCAACTCCACATTCTCAGGCAACTTCAGCGCCACAGCCGTTTTCAGATAGCCCTCAATGCAAAGGCTCTAGACGCAAATATTGGTGTGAGAGCTAATTCAATCAAGGAAACACTGCATGTTGGTGAAGGGCATATTGAAGAAGGATCAGCCGAGTGGTTCTTGTGGGAGAACAACTCCATTTGGCTCACTAACTTCACACACCATCAGGCTTCCAAGCAGCTCTCAAGGAAACTCAGTTTTCACACTCTATGCTTAGTGCCCTTTGAGTGCCTAGGACTGAAAGGAAGCTTGGTGAGCATCCCACACAAACGAATGCTCCACATGCGGGTTTCACATGCCACCAACTCCACATTCACAGGAAACTTCAGCGCCACAGCTGTTTTCAGATAGCCCTCAATGCAAAGGCTCTAGACGCAAATATTGGTGTGAGAGCTAATTCAATCAAGGAAACACTGCATGTTGGTGAAGGGCATATTGAAGAAGGATCAGCCGAGTGGTTCTTGTGGGAGAACAACTCCATTTGGCTCACTAACTTCATACACCATCAGGCTTCCAAGCAGCTCTCAAGGAAACTCAGTTTTCACACGCTATGCTTAGTGCCCTTTTAGTGCCTAGGACTGAAAGGAAGCTTGGTGAGCATCCCACACAAACGAATGCTCCACATGCGGGTTTCACATGCCACCAACTCCACATTCACAGGCAACTTCAGCGCCACAGCCGTTTTCAGATAGCCCTCAATGCAAAGGCTCTAGACGCAAATATTGGTGTGAGAGCTAATTCAATCAAGGAAACACTGCATGTTGGTGAAGGGCATATTGAAGAAGGATCAGCCGAGTGGTTCTTGTGGGAGAACAACTCCATTTGGCTCACTAACTTCACACACCATCAGGCTTCCAAGCAGCTCTCAAGGAAACTCAGTTTTAACACTCTATGCTTAGTGCCCTTGGAGTGCCTAGGACTGAAATAAAGCTTGGTGAGCATCCCACACAAACGAATGCTCCACATGCGGGTTTCACATGCCACCAACTCCACATTCTCAGGCAACTTCAGCGCCACAGCCGTTTTCAGATAGCCCTCAATGCAAAGGCTCTAGACGCAAATATTGGTGTGAGAGCTAATTCAATCAAGGAAACACTGCATGTTGGTGAAGGGCATATTGAAGAAGAATCAGCCGAGTGGTTCTTGTGGGAGAACAACTCCCTTTGGCTCACTAACTTCACACACCATCAGGCTTCCAAGCAGCTCTCAAGGAAACTCAGTTTTCACACTCTATGCTTAGTGCCCTTTGAGTGCCTAGGACTGAAAGGAAGCTTGGTGAGCATCCCACACAAACGAATGCTCCACATGCGGGTTTCACATGCCACCAACTCCACATTCACGGGAAACTTCAGCGCCACAGCTGTTTTCAGATAGCCCTCAATGCAAAGGCTCTAGACGCAAATATTGGTGTGAGAGCTAATTCAATCAAGGAAACACTGCATGTTGGTGAAGGGCATATTGAAGAAGGATCAGCCGAGTGGTTCTTGTGGGAGAACAACTCCATTTGGCTCACTAACTTCATACACCATCAGGCTTCCAAGCAGCTCTCAAGGAAACTCAGTTTTCACACGCTATGCTTAGTGCCCTTTTAGTGCCTAGGACTGAAATGAAGCTTGGTGAGCATCCCACGCAAACGAATACTCCACATGCGGGTTTCACATGCCACCAACTCCACATTCACAGGCAACTTCAGCGCCACAGCCGTTTTCAGATAGCCCTCAATGCAAAGGGTCTAGACGCAAATATTGGTGTGAGAGCTAATTCAATCAAGGAAACACTGCATGTTGGTGAAGGGCATATTGAAGAAGGATCAGCCGAGTGGTTCTTGTGGGAGAACAACTCCATTTGGCTCACTAACTTCACACACCATCAGGCTTCCAAGCAGCTCTCAAGGAAACTCAGTTTTCACACTCTATGCTTAGTGCCCTTTGAGGGCATTATCTAGGAATGAACGTGGTAGAACATCCAACACAAACGAATGCTCCACATGCGGGTTTCACATGCCACCAACTCCACATTCACAGGCAACTTCAGCGCCACAGCCGTTTTCAGATAGCCCTCAATGCAAAGGCTCTAGACGCAAATATTGGTGTGAGAGCTAATTCAATCAAGGAAACACTGCATGTTGGTGAAGGGCATATTGAAGAAGGATCAGCCGAGTGGTTCTTGTGGGAGAACAACTCCCTTTGGCTCACTAACTTCACACACCATCAGGCTTCTAAGCAGCTCTCAAGGAAACTCAGTTTTCACACTCTATGCTTAGTGCCCTCTGAGTGCATTATCTAGAAATGAACCTGGTGGAGCATCACACAAACGAATGCTCCACATGCGGGTTTCACATGCCACCAACTCCACATTCTCAGGCAACTTCAGCACCACAGCTGTTTTCAGATAGCCCTCAATGCAAAGGCTCTAGACGCAAATATTGGTGTGAGAGCTAATTCAATCAAGGAAACACTGCATGTTGGTGAAGAGCATACTGAAGAAGGATCAGCCGAGTGGTTCTTGTGGGAGAACATCTCCATTTGGCTCACTAACTTCACATACCATCAGGCTTCCAAGCAGCTCTCAAGGAAACTCAGTTTTCATACTCTATGCTTAGTGCCCTTTGAGTGCCTAGGACTGAAATAAAGCTTGGTGAGCATCCCACACAAACGAATGCTCCACATGCGGGTTTCACATGCCACCAACTCCACATTCTCAGGCAACTTCAGCGCCACAGCCATTTTCAGATAGCCCTCAATGCAAAGGCTCTAGACGCAAATATTGGTGTGAGAGCTAATTCAATCAAGGAAACACTGCATGTTGGTGAAGGGCATTTTGAAGAAGAATCAGCCGAGTGGTTCTTGTGGGAGAACAACTCCCTTTGGCTCACTAACTTCACACACCATCAGGCTTCCAAGCAGCTCTCAAGGAAACTCAGTTTTCACACTCTATGCTTAGTGCCCTCTGAGTGCATTATCTAGAAATGAACCTGGTAGAGTATCGCACACAAACGAATGCTCCACATGCGGGTTTCACATGCCACCCACTCCACATTCTCAGGCAACTTCAGCGCCACAGCCGTTTTCAGATAGCCCTCAATGCAAAGGCTCTAGACGCAAATATTGGTGTGAGAGCTAATTCAATCAAGGAAACACTGCATGTTGGTGAAGGGCATACTGAAGAAGGATCAGCCGAGTGGTTCTTGTGGGAGAACAACTCCATTTGGCTCACTAACTTCACACACCATCAGGCTTCCAAGCAGCTCTCAAGGAAACTCAGTTTTCACACTCTATGCTTAGTGCCCTTTGAGTGCATTATCAAGGGATGAACCTGGTCGAGCATCCCACACAAACGAATGCTCCACATGCGGGTTTCACATGCCACCAACTCCACATTCTCAGGCAACTTCAGCGCCACAGCCATGTTCAGATAGCCCTCAATGCAAAGGCTCTAGATGCAAATATTGGTGTGAGAGCTAATTCAATCAAGGAAACACTGCATGTTGGTGAAGGGCATATTGAAGAAGGATCAGCCGAGTGGTTCTTGTGGGAGAACAACTCCATTTGGCTCACTAACTTCACACACCATCAGGCTTCCAAGCAGCTCTCAAGGAAACTCAGTTTTCACACTCTATGCTTAGTGCCCTTTGAGTGCATTATCCAGGATGAACCTGGTAGAGCATCCCACACAAACGAATGCTCCACATGCGGGTTTCACATGCCACCAACTCCACATTCTCAGGCAACTTCAGCGCCACAGCCATTTTCAGATAGCCCTCAATGCAAAGGCTCTAGACGCAAATATTGGTGTGAGAGCTAATTCAATCAAGGAAACACTGCATGTTGGTGAAGGGAAAATTGAAGAAGGATCAGCCGAGTGGTTCTTGTGGGAGAACAACTCCATTTGGCTCACTAACTTCATACACCATCAGGCTTCCAAGCAGCTATCAAGGAAACTCAGTTTTCACACTCTATGCTTAGTGCCCTTTGAGTGCATTATCAAGGGATGAACCTGGTCGAGCATCCCACACAAAACGAATGCTCCACATGCGGGTTTCACATGCCACCAACTCCACATTCTCAGGCAACTTCAGCGCCACAGCCGGGTTCAGATAGCCATCAATGCAAAGGCTCTAGATGCAAATATTGGTGTGAGAGCTAATTCAATCAAGGAAACACTGCATGTTGGTGAAGGGCATATTGAAGAAGAATCAGCCGAGTGGTTCTTGTGGGAGAACAACTCCATTTGGCTCACTAACTTCACACACCATCAGGCTTCCAAGCAGCTCTCAAGGAAACTCAGTTTTCACACGCTATGCTTAGTGCCCTTTGAGTGCCTAGGACTGAAAGGAAGCTTGGTGAGCATCCTACACAAACGAATGCTCCACATGCGGGTTTCACATGCCACCAACTCCACATTCTCAGGCAACTTCAGCGCCACAGCCGTTTTCCGAGAGCCCTCAATGCAAAGGCTCTAGACGCAAATATTGGTGTGAGAGCTAATTCAATCAAGGAAACACTGCGTGTTGGTGAAGGGCATATTGAAGAAGGATCAGCCGAGTGGTTCTTGTGGGAGAACAACTCCATTTGGCTCACTAACTTCACACACCATCAGGCTTCCAAGCAGCTCTCAAGGAAACTCAGTTTTCACACTCTATGCTTAGTGCCCTTTGAGTGCCTAGGACTGAAATGAAGCTTGGTGAGCATCCCACACAAATGAATGCTCCACATGCGGGTTTCACATGCCACCAACTCCGCATTCACAGGCAACTTCAGCGCCACAGCCGTTTTCAGATAGCCCTCAATGCAAAGGCTCTAGACACAAATATTGGTGTGAGAGCTAATTCAATCAAGGAAACACTGCGTGTTGGTGAAGGGCATATTGAAGAAGAATCAGCCGAGTGGTTCTTGTGGGAGAACAACTCCATTTGGCTCACTAGCTTCACACACCATCAGGCTTGCAAGCAGCTCTCAAGGAAACTCAGTTTTCACACTCTATGCTTAGTGCCCTTTGAGTGCCTAGGACTGAAATGAAGCTTGGTGAGCATCCCACACAAACCAATGCTCCACATGCGGGTTTCACATGCCACCAACTCCACATTCTCAGGCAACTTCAGCGCCACAGCCGTTTTCAGATAGCCCTCAATGCAAAGGCTCTAGACGCAAATATTGGTGTGAGAGCTAATTCAATCAAGGAAACACTGCATGTTGGTGAAGGGCATGTTGAAGAAGGATCACCGAGTGGTTCCTGTGGGAGAACAACTCCATTTGGCTCACTAACTTCACACACCATCAGGCTTCCAAGCAGCTCTCAAGGAAACTCAGTTTTCACACGCTATGCTTAGTGCCCTTTGAGTGCCTAGGACTGAAATGAAGCTTGGTGAGCATCCCACACAAACGAATGCTCCACATGCATGTTTCACATGCCACCAACTCCACATTCACAGGCAACTTCAGCGCCACAGCTGTTTTCAGATAGCCCTCAATGTAAAGCCTCTAGACGCAAATATTGGTGTGAGAGCTAATTCAATCAAGGAAACACTGCATGTTGGTGAAGGGCATATTGAAGAAGAATCAGCCGAGTGGTTCTTGTGGGAGAACAACTCCATTTGGCTCACTAGCTTCACACACCATCAGGCTTCCAAGCAGCTCTCAAGGAAACTCAGTTTTCACACTCTATGCTTAGTGCCCTTTGAGTGCCTAGGACTGAAATGAAGCTTGGTGAGCATCCCACACAAACGAATGCTCCACATGCGGGTTTCACATGCCACCAACTCCACATTCTCAGGCAACTTCAGCGCCACAGCCATGTTCAGATAGCCCTCAATGCAAAGGCTCTAGACGCAAATATTGGTGTGAGAGCTAATTCAATAAAGGAAACACTGCATGTTGGTGAAGGGCATTTTGAAGAAGAATCAGCCGAGTGGTTCTTGTGGGAGAACAACTCCCTTTGGCTCACTAACTTCACACACCATCAGGCTTCCAAGCAGCTCTCAAGGAAACTCAATTTTCACACTCTATGCTTAGTGCCCTTTGAGTGAATTTTCTAGGAGTGAACCTGGTAGAGCATCCCACACAAACGAATGCTCCACATGCGGGTTTCACATGCCACCAACTCCACATTCACAGGCAACTTCAGCGCCACAGCCGTTTTCAGATAGCCCTCAATGCAAAGGCTCTAGACGCAAATATTGGTGTGAGAGCTAATTCAATCAAGGAAACACTGCATGTTGGTGAAGGGCATATTGAAGAAGAATCAGCCGAGTGGTTCTTGTGGGAGAACAACTCCATTTGGATCACTAACTTCACACACCTTCAGGCTTCCAAGCAGCTCTCAAGGAAACTCAGTTTTCACACTATGCTTAGTGCCCATTGAGTGCCTAGGACTGAAATGAAGCTTGGTGAGCATCCCACACAAACGAATGCTCCACATGCGGGTTTCACATGCCACCAACTCCACATTCTCAGGCAACTTCAGCGCCACAGCCATTTTCAGATAGCCCTCAATGCAAAGGCTCTAGACGCAAATATTGGTGTGAGAGCTAATTCAATCAAGGAAACACTGCATGTTGGTGAAGGGCATATTGAAGAAGGATCAGCCGAGTGCTTCTTGTGGGAGAACAACTCCATTTGGCTCACTAACTTCACACACCATCAGGCTTCCAAGCAGCTCTCAAGAAACTCAGTTTTCACACTCTATGCTTAGTGCCCTTTGAGGGCCTAGGACTGAAATGAAGCTTGGTGAGCATCCCACACAAACGAATGCTCCACATGCGGGTTTCACATGCCACCAAATCCACATTCACAGGCAACTTTAGCGCCACAGCTGTTTTCAGATAGCCCTCAATGCAAAGGCTCTAGACGCAAATATTGGTGTGAGAGCTAATTCAATCAAGGAAACACTGCATGTTGGTGAAGGGCATATTGAAGAAGAATCAGCCAAGTGGTTCTTGTGGGAGAACAGCTCCATTTGGATCACTAACTTCACACACCATCAGGCTTCCAAGCAGCTCTCAAGGAAACTCAGTTTTCACACTCTATGCTTAGTGCCCTTTGAGTGCCTAGGACTGAAATGAAGCTTGGTGAGCATCCCACACAAACGAATGCTCCACATGCGGGTTTCACATGCCACCAACTCCACATTCTCAGGCAACTTCAGCGCCACAGCCGTTTTCCGAAAGCCCTCAATGCAAAGGCTCCAGACGCAAATATTGGTGTGAGAGCTAATTCAATCAAGGAAACACTGCATGTTGGTGAAGGGCATATTGAAGAAGGATCAGCCGAGTGGTTCTTCTGGGAGAACAACTCTATTTGCTCACTAACTTCACACACCATCAGGCTTCCAAGCAGCTCTCAAGAAAACTCATTTTTCACACTCTATGCTTAGTGCCCTTCAGTGCATTATCCAGGAATGAACCTGGCAGAGCATCCCACACAAACGAATGCTCCACATGCGGGTTTCACATGCCACCAACTCCACATTCTCAGGCAACTTCAGCGCTACAGCCATTTTCAGATATCCCTCAATGCAAAGGCTCTAGACGCAAATATTGGTGTGAGAGCTAATTCAATCAAGGAAACACTGCATGTTGGTGAAGGGCATATTGAAGAAGGATCAGCCGAGTGGTTCTTGTGGGAGAACAACTCCATTTGGCTCACTAACTTCACACACCATCAGGCTTCCAAGCAGCTCTCAAGGAAACTCAGTTTTCACACGCTATGCTTAGTGCCTTTGAGGGCCTAGGACTGAAAGGAAGCTTGGCAGAGCATCCCACACAAACGAATGCTCCACATGCGGGTTTCACATGCCACCAACTCCACATTCACAGGCAACTTCAGCGAAACAGCTGTTTTCAGATAGCCCTGAATGCAAAGGCTCTAGACGCAAATATTGGTGTGAGAGCTAATTCAATCAAGGAAACACTGCATGTTGGTGAAGGGCATATTGAAGAAGGATCAGCCGAGTGGTTCTTGTGGGAGAACAACTCCATTTGGCTCACTAACTTCACACACCATCAGCTTCCAAGCAGCTCTCAAGGAAACTCCGTTTTCACACTCTATGCTTAGTGCCCTTTGAGTGCATTATATAGGAATGAACCAGTTAGAGCATTACACACAAACGAATGCTCCACATGCGGGTTTCACATGCCACCAACTCCACATTCTCAGGCAACTTCAGCGCCACAGCCGTTTTCAGATAGCCCTCAATGCAAAGGCTCTAGACGCAAATATTGGTGTGAGAGCTAATTCAATCAAGGAAACACTGCGTGTTGGTGAAGGGCATATTGAAGAAGAATCAGCCGAGTGGTTCTTGTGGGAGAACAACTCTATTTGGCTCACTAACTTCACACACCATCAGGCTTCCAAGCAGCTCTCAAGGAAACTCAGTTTTCACACTATGCTTAGTGCCCATTGAGTGCCTAGGACTGAAATGAAGCTTGGTGAGCATCCCACACAAACGAATGCTCCACATGCGGGTTTCACATGCCACCAACTCCACATTCACAGGCAACTGCAGCGCCACAGCCGTTTTCAGATAGCCCTCAATGCAAAGGCTCTAGAAGCAAATATTGGTGTGAGAGCTAATTCAATCAAGGAAACACTGCGTCTTGGTGAAGGGCATATTGAAGAAGGATCAGCCGAGTGGTTCTTGTGGGAGAACAACTCCATTTGGCTCACTAACTTCACACACCATCAGGCTTCCAAGCAGCTCTCAAGGAAACTCAGTTTTCACACTCTATGCTTACTGCCCTTTGAGTGCCTAGGACTGAAATGAAGCTTGGTGAGCATCCCACACAAACGAATGCTCCACATGCGGGTTTCACATGCCACCAACTCCACATTCTCAGGCAACTGCAGCGCCACACCCGTTTTCAGATAGCCCTCAATGCAAAGGCTCTAGAAGCAAATATTGGTGTGAGAGCTAATTCAATCAAGGAAACACTGCATGTTGGTGAAGGGCATATTGAAGAAGGATCAGCCGAGTGGTTCTTGTGGGAGAACAACTCCATTTGGCTCACTAACTTCACACACCATCAGGCTTCTAAGCAGCTCTCAAGGAAACTCAGTTTTCACACGCTATGCTTAGTGCCCTTTGAGTGCCTAGGACGGAAATGAAGCTTGGTGAGCATCCCACACAAACGAATGCTCCACATGCGGGTTTCACATGCCACCAACTCCACATTCACAGGCAACCTCAGCGCCACAGCTGTTTTCAGATAGCCCTCAATGTAAAGCCTCTAGACGCAAATATTGGTGTGAGAGCTAATTCAATCAAGGAAACACTGCATGTTGGTGAAGGGCATATTGAAGAAGAATCAGCCGAGTGGTTCTTGTGGGAGAACAACTCCATTTGGCTCACTAGCTTCACACACCATCAGGCTTCCAAGCAGCTCTCAAGGAAACGCAGTTTTCACACTCTATGCTTAGTGCCCTTTGAGTGCCTAGGACTGAAATGAAGCTTGGTGAGCATCCCACACAAACGAATGCTCCACATGCGGGTTTCACATGCCACCAACTCCACATTCACAGGCAACTGCAGCGCCACAGCCGTTTTCAGATAGCCCTCAATGCAAAGGCTCTAGAAGCAAATATTGGTGTGAGAGCTAATTCAATCAAGGAAACACTGCGTCTTGGTGAAGGGCATATTGAAGAAGGATCAGCCGAGTGGTTCTTGTGGGAGAA
>NW_026696363.1:0-49970 GCF_030435755.1 Ochotona princeps | reverse complement strand
GATGTTGTCTGTGAATGTGGAGTTGGTGGCATGTGAAACCAGCATGTGGAGCATTGGTTTGTGTGCGATGCTCACCAAGCTTCATTTCAGTCCTAGGCACTCAAAGGGCATTAAGCCTAGAGTGTGATAACTGAGTTTCCTTGAGAGCTGCTTGGAAGCCTGATGGTTTGTGAAGTTAGTGAGCCAAATAGAGATGTTCTCCCACAAGAACCACTCGGTTGATTCTTCTTCAATATGCGCTTCACCAACTTGCAGTGTTTCCTTGATTGAATTAGCTCTCACACCAATATATATTTGCGCCTAGAGCCTTTGTATTGAGGGCTATCTGAAAACGGCTTTGGCGCTGAAGTTGTCTGTGAATGTGGAGTTGGTGGCATGTGAAACCCGCATGTGGAGCATTGGTTTGTGTTGGATGCTCACCAAGCTTCATTTCATTCTTAGGCACTCAAAGGGCATTAAGCCTAGGGCGTGAAATCTAGTTTCCTTGAGAGACGCTTGGAAGCCTGATGGTTTGTGAAGTTAGTGAGCCAAATGGAGTTGTTCTCCCACAAGAACCACTCGGCTGATTCTTCTTCAATATGCGCTTCACCAACATGCAGTGTTTCCTTGATTGAATTAGCTCTCACACCAATATTTGCGCCTAGAGCCTTTGTATTGAGGGCTATCTGAAAACGGCTTTGGCGCTGAAGTTGTCTGTGAATGTGGAGTTGGTGGCATGTGAAACCCGCATGTGGAGCATTGGTTTGTGTGGGAAGCTCACCAAGCTTCATTTCAGTTCTAGGCACTTAAAAGGCATTAAGCCCAGAATGTAAAAACTGAGTTTCCTTGAGAGCTGCTTGGAAGCCTGATGGTCTGTGAAGTTAGTGAGCCAAATGGAGTTGTTCTCCAACAAGAACCACTCGGCTGATTCTTCTTCAATATGTGCTTCACCAACATGCAGTGTTTCCTCGATTGAATTAGCTCTCACACCAATGTTTGCGCCTAGAGCCTTTGTATTGAGGGCTATCTGAAAACTTCTTTGGCGCTGAAGTTGTCTGTGAATGTGGAGTAGGAGGCATGTGAAACCCGCATGTGGAGCATTGGTTTGTGTGGGATGCTCAATCAGGTTCATTCCTACATAATGCACTCAAAGGGCATTAAGCCTAGAGTGTGAGAACTGAGTTTCCTTGAGAGATGCTTGGAAGCCTGATGGTGTGTGAAGTTAGTGAGCCAAATGGAGTTGTTCTCCCACAAGAGCCACATGGCTGATTCTTCTTCAATATGCGCTTCACCAACATGCAGTGTTTCCTTGATTGAATTAGCTCTCACACCAATATTTGCGCCTAGAGCCTTTGTATTGAGGGCTATCTGAAAACGGCTTTGGCTAGGAAGTTGTCTGTGAATGTGGAGTTGGTGGCATGTGAAACCCGCATGTGGAGCATTGGTTTGTGTGGGATGTTCTACCAGGTTCATTCTTAGATAATGCACTCAAAGGGCATTAAGCCTAGAGTGTGAAAACTGAGTTTCCTTGAGAGCTGCTTGGAAGCCTGATGGTGTGTGAAGTTAGTGAGCCAAATGGAGTTGTTCTCCCACAAGAACCACTCGGCTGATTCTTCTTCAATATGCGCTTCACCAACATGCAGTGTTTCCTTGATTGAATTAGCTCTCACACCAATATTTGTGCCTAGAGCCTTTGCATTGAGGGCTATCTGAAAACGGCTTTGGCGCTGAAGTTGTCTGTGAATGTGGAGTTGGTGGCATGTGAAACCCGCATGTGGAGCTTGGTTTGTGTGGGAAGCTCACCAAGCTTCATTTCAGTCCTAGGCACTCAAAGGGCATTAAGCCCAGAGTGTGATAACTGAGTTTCCTTGAGAGCTGCTTGGAAGCCTGATGGTTTGTGAAGTTAGTGAGCCAAATGGAGTTGTTCTCCCACAAGAGCCACATGGCTGATTCTTCTTCAATATGCGCTTCACCAACATGCAGTGTTTCCTTGATTGAATTAGCTCTCACACCAATATTTGCGTCTAGAGCCTTTGCATTGAGGCTAACTGAAAACGTCTTTGGCGCTGAAGTTGTCTGTGAATGTGGAGTTGGTGGCATGTGAAACCCGCATGTGGAGCATTGGTTTGTGTGCGATGCTGACCAAGCTTCTTCTCAGTCCTAGGCACTGAAAGAGCATTAAACATAGAGTGTGAAATGGGAGTTTTCTTGAGAGCTGCTTGGAAGCCTGATGGTGTATGAAGTCAGTGAGCCAAATGGAGTTGTTCTCCCACAAGAACCACTCGGCTGCTTCTTCTTCAATATGCCCTTCACCAACATGCAGTGTTTCCTTGATTGAATTAGCTCTCACACCAATATTTGCGTCTAGATCCTTTGCATTGAGGGCTATCTGAAAACGGCTTTGGCACTGAAGTTATCTGTGAATGTGGAGTTGGTGGCATGTGAAACCCGCATGTGGAGCATTGGTTTGTGTGCAATGCTCTACCAGGTTCACTCCTGATAATGCACTCAAAGGGCATTAAGCATAGAGTGTGAATAGTGAGTTTTCTTGAGAGCTGCTTGGAAGCCTGATGGTGTGTGAAGTTAGTGAGCCAAATCGAGTTGTTCTCCCACAAGAACCACTCGGCTGCTTCTTCTTCAATATGCCCTTCACCAACATGCAGTGTTTCCTTGATTGAATTAGCTCTCACACCAATATTTGCGTCTAGAGCCTTTGCATTGAGGGCTATCTGAAAACGGCTTTGGCGCTGAAGTTGTTTGTAAATGTGGAGTTGGTGGCATGTGAAACCCGCATGCAGAGCATTGGTTTGTGTTAGACGCTCACCAAGCTTCTTTTGAATCCTAGGAACTGAAAGGGCATTAAGCATAGAGTGTGAAAAGTGAGTTTCCTTGAGAGCTGCTGGGAAGCCTGATGGAGTGTGAAGTTAGTGAGCCAAATGGAGTTGTTATCCTATAAGAACCACTCGGCTGCTTCTTCTTCAATATGCCCTTCACCAACATGCAATATTTCCTTGATTGAATTAGCTCACACACCAATATTTGCGTCTAGAGCCATTGCATTGAGGGCTATCTGAAAGCGGCTTTGGCGCTGAAGTTGTCTGTGAATGTGGAGTTGGTGGCTTGTGAAACCCGCATGTGGAGCATTCGTTTGTGTGCGATGATCTCCAAGCTTCGTTTGAGTCCTAGGCACTCAAAGGGCATTAAGCATAGAGTGTGAAAAGTGAGTTTCCTTGAGAGCTGCTTGGAAGCCTGATGGTGTGTGAAGTCAGTGAGCCAAATGGAGTTGTTCTCCCACAAGAACCACTCGGCTGCTTCTTCTTCAACGTGTCCTTCACCAACATGCTGTGTTTCCTTGATTGAATTAGCTCTCACACCAATATTTGTGTCTAGAGCCTTTGCATTGAGGGCTATCTGAAAACGGCTCTGGCGCTGAAGTTGTCTGTGAATGTGGAGTTGGTGGCATGTGAAACCCGCATGTGGAGCATTGGTTTGTGTGCGATGCAGACCAAGCTTCTTTCAGTCCTAGGCACTCAAAGGGCATTAAGCATAGAGTGTGAAAAGTGAGTTTCCTTGAGAGCTGCTTGGAAGCCTGATGGTGTATGAAGTTAGTGAGCCAAATGGAGTTGTTCTCCCACAAGAACCACTCGGCTGCTTCTTCTTCAATATGCCTTTCACCAACATGCAGTGTTTCCTTGATTGAATTAGCTCTCACACCAATATTTGCGTCTAGAGCCTTTGCATTGAGGGCTATCTAAAAACGGCTCTGGCGCTGAAGTTGTCTGTGAATGTGGAGTTGGTGGCATGTGAAACCCGCATGTGGAGCATTCGTTTCTGTGCAATACTAACCAAGCTTCTTGCAGTCCTAGGCACTCAAACGCATTAAGCATAGAGTATGAAAAGTGAGTTTCCTTGAGAGCTGCTTGGAAGCCTGATGGTGTGTGAAGTTAGTGAGCCAAATGGAGTTGTTCTCCCACAAGAACCACTCGGCTGCTTCTTCTTCAATATGCCCTTCACCAACATGCAGTGTTTCCTTGATTGAATTAGCTCTCACACCAATATTTGCGTCTAGAGCCTTTGCATTGAGGGCTATCTGAAAACGGCTCTGGCGCTGAAGTTTCCTGTGAATGTGGAGTTGGTGGCATGTGAAACCCGCATGTGTAGCATTGGTTTGTGTGCGATGCAGACCAAGCTTCTTTCAGTCCTAGGCACTCAAACGCATTAAGCATAGAGTGAGAAAAGTGAGTTTCCTTGAGAGCTGCTGGGAAGCCTGATGGTGTATGAAGTTAGTGAGCCAAATGGAGTTGTTCTCCCACAAGAACCACTCGGCTGCTTCTTCTGAGTGAATTAGCTGTCACACCAATATTTGCGTCTAGAGCCTTTGCATTGAGGGCTATCTTAAAACGGTTTTGGCGCTGAAGTTGTCTGTGAAGGTGGAGTTGGTGGCATGTGAAACCCGCATGTGGAGCATTGGTTTGTGTGCGATGCTCTACCAGGTTCATTCCTGATAATGCACTCAAAGGGCATTAAGCATAGAGTGTGAAAAGTGAGTTTCCTTGAGAGCTGCTTGGAAGCCTGATGGTGTGTGAAGTTAGTGAGCCAAATGGAGTTGTTCTCCCACAAGAACCACTCGGCTGCTTCTTCTTCAATATGCCCTTCACCAACATGCAGTGTTTCCTTGATTGAATTAGCTCTCACACCAATATTTGCGTCCAGAGCCTTTGCATTGAGGGCTTTCTGAAAACGGCTTTGGCGCTGCAGTTGTCTGTGAATGTGGAGTTGGTGGCATGTGAAAACCACATGTGGAGCATTGGTTTGTGTGCGATGCTCTACCAGGTTCATTCCTGGATAATGCACTCAAAGGGCATTAAGCATAGAGTGTGAAAAGTGAGTTTCCTTGAGAGCTGCTTGGAAGCCTGATGGTGTGTGAAGTTAGTGAGCCAAATGGAGTTGTTCTCCCACAAGAACCACTCGGCTGCTTCTTCTTCAATATGCCCTTCACCAACATGCAGTGTTTCCTTGATTGAATTAGCTCTCACACCAATATTTGCGTCTAGAGCCTTTGCATTGAGGGCTATCTGAAAACGGCTCTGGCGCTGAAGTTTCCTGTGAATGTGGAGTTGGTGGCATGTGAAACCCGCATGTGGAGCATTGGTTTGTGTGCGATGCAGACCAAGCTTCTTTCAGTCCTAGGCACTCAAACGCATTAAGCATAGAGTGTGAAAAGTGAGTTTCCTTGAGAGCTGCTGGGAAGCCTGATGGTGTGTGAACTCAGTGAGCCAAATGGAGTTGTTCTCCCACAAGAACCACTCGGCTGCTTCTTCTTCAACGTGTCCTTCACCAACATGCAGTGTTTCCTTGATTGAATTAGCTCTCACACCAATATTTGTGTCTAGAGCCTTTGCATTGAAGGCTATCTGAAAACGGCTCTGGCGCTGAAGTTGTCTGTGAATGTGGAATTGGTGGCATGTGAAACCCGCATGTGGAGCATTGGTTTGTGTGCGATGCAGACCAAGCTTCTTTCAATCCTAGGCACTCAAACGCATTAAGCATAGAGTGTGAAAAGTGAGTTTTTCTTGAGAGCTGCTGGGAAGCCTGATGGTGTATGAAGTTAGTGAGCCAAATGGAGTTGTTCTCCCACAAGAACCACTCGGCTGCTTCTTCTTCAATATGCCTTTCACCAACATGCAGTGTTTCCTTGATTGAATTAGCTCTCACACCAATATTTGCGTCTAGAGCCTTTGCATTGAGGGCTATCTGAAAACGGTTTTGGCGCTGAAGTTGTCTGTGAATGTGGAGTTGGTGGCATGTGAAACCCGCATGTGGAGCATTGGTTTGTGTGATGCTCTACCAGGTTCATTCCTGATAATGCACTCAAAGGGCATTAAGCATAGAGTGTGAAAAGTGAGTTTCCTTGAGAGCTGCTTGGAAGCCTGATCGTGTGTGAAGTTATTGAGCCAAATGGAGTTGTCCTCCCACAAGAACCACTCGGCTGCTTTCTTCTTCAATATGCCCTTCACCAACATGCAGTGTTTCCTTGATTGAATTAGCTCTCACACCATATTTGCGTCTAGAGCCTTTGCTATTGAGGGCTATCTGAAAACGGCTTTGGCGCTGAAGTTGTCTGTGAATGTGGAGTTGGTGGCATGTGAAAACCACATGTGGAGCATTGGTTTGTGTGCGATGCTCTACCAGGTTCATTCCTGGATAATGCACTCAAAGGGCATTAAGCATAGAGTGTGAAAAGTGAGTTCCTTGAGAGCTGCTTGGAAGCCTGATGGTGTGTGAAGTTAGTGAGCCAAATGGAGTTGTTCTCCCACAAGAACGCACTCGGCTGCTTCTTCTTCAATATGCCCTTCACCAACATGCAGTGTTTCCTTGATTGAATTAGCTCTCACACCAATATTTGCGTCTAGGCGCCTTTGCATTGAGGGCTATCTGAAAACGGCTCTGGCGCTGAAGTTTCCTGTGAATGTGGAGTTGGTGGCATGTGAAACCCGCATGTGGAGCATTGGTTTGTGTGCGATGCAGACCAAGCTTCTTTCAGTCCTAGGCACTCAAACGCATTAAGCATAGAGTGTGAAAGTGAGTTTCCTTGAGAGCTGCTGGGAAGCCTGATGGTTTACTGAGTTAGTGAGCCAAATGGAGTTGTTCTCCCACAAGAACCACTCGGCTGCTTCTTCTTCAATATGCCCTTCACCAACATGCAGTGTTTCCTTGATTGAATTAGCTCTCACACCAATATTTGCGTCCAGGAGCCTCTGCATTGAGGGCTATCTGAAAATGGCTGTGGCGCTGAAGTTGTCTGTGAATGTGGAGTTGGTGGCATGTGAAAACCACATGTGGAGCATTGGTTTGTGTGCGATGCTCTACCAGGTTCATTCCTGGATAATGCACTCAAAGGGCATTAAGCATAGAGTGTGAAAAGTGAGTTTCCTTGAGAGCTGCTTGGAAGCCTGATGTGTGTGAAGTTAGTGAGCCAAATGGAGTTGTTCTCCCACAAGAACCACTCGGCTGCTTCTTCTTCAATATGCTTTCACCAACATGCAGTGTTTCCTTGATTGAATTAGCTCTCACACCAATATTTGCGTCTAGAGCCTTTGCATTGAGGGCTATCTGAAAGCGGTTTTGGCGCTGAAGTTGTCTGTGAATGTGGAGTTGGTGGCATGTGAAACCCGCATGTGGAGCATTGGGTTTGTGTGCGATACTCTACCAGGTTCATTCCTGATAATGCACTCAAAGGGCATTAAGCATAGAGTGTGAAAAGTGAGTTTCCTTGAGAGCTGCTTGGAAGCCTGATGGTGTGTGAAGTTTAGTGAGCCAAATGGAGTTGTTCTCCCACAAGAACCACTCGGCTGCTTCTTCTTCAATATGCCCTTCACCAACATGCAGTGTTTCATTGATTGAATTAGCTCTCATCACCAATATTTGCGTCTAGAGCCTTTGCATTGAGGGCTATCTGAAAACGGCTTTGGCGCTGAAGTTGTCTGCGAATGTGGAGTTGGTGGCATGTGAAAACCACATGTGGAGCATTGGTTTGTGTGCGATGCTCTACCAGGTTCATTCCTAGATAATGCACTCAAAGGGCATTAAGCATAGAGTGTGAAAAGTGAGTTTCCTTGAGAGCTGCTTGGAAGCCTGATGGTGTGTGTGAAGTTAGTGAGGCAAATGGAGTTGTCCTCCCACAAGAACCACTCGGCTGCTACTTCTTCAATATGCCCTTCACCAACATGCAGTGTTTCCTTGATTGAATTAGCTCTCACACCAATATTTGCGTCTAGGGCCTTTGCATTTAGGGCTATCTGAAAACGGCTTTGGCGCTGAAGTTGTCTGTGAATGTGGAGTTGGTGGCATGTTAAACCCGCATGTGTAGCATTGGTTTTTGTTGGATGCTCTACCAGGTTCATTCCTGATAATGCACTCAAAGGGCATTAAGCATAGAGTGTGAAAGTGAGTTTCCTTGAGATCTGCTTGGAAGCCTGATGGTGTATGAAGTTAGTGAGTCAAATGGAGTTGTTTCTCCCACAAGAACCACTCGGCTGCTTCTTCTTCAATATGCCCTTCACCAACATGCAGTGTTTCCTTGATTGAATTAGCTCTCACACCAATATTTGCGTCTAGAGCCTTTGCATGAGGGCTATCTGAAAACGGCTTTGGCGCTGAAGTTGTCTGTGAATGTGGGAGTTGGTGGCTTGTGAAAACCCACATGTGGAGCATTGGTTTGTGTGCGATGCTCTACCAGGTTCATTCCTGGATAATGCACTCAAAGGGCATTAAGCATAGAGTGTGTGAAAGTGAGTTTCCTTGAGAGCTGCTTGGAAGCCTGATGGTGTTGTGAAGTTAGTGAGCCCAAATGGAGTCTGTCCTCCACAAGAACCACTCGGCTGCTTCTTCTTCAATATGCCCTTCACCAACATGCAGTGTTTCCTTGATTGAATTATCTCTCACACCAATATTAGCGTCTAGGGCCTTTGCATTGAGGGCTATCTGAAAACGGCTTTGGCGCTGAAGTTGTCTGTGAATGTGGAGTTGGTGGCATGTGAAACCCGCATGTGGAGCATTGATTTGTGTGCGATACTCACAAGCTTCTTCTCAGTCCCTAGGCACTGAAAGAGCATTAAACATCGAGTGTGAAAAGTGAGTTTCCTTGAGAGCTGCTTGGAAGCCTGATGGTGTGTGAAGTTAGTGAGCCAAATGGAGTTTGTTCTCCCACAAGAACCACTCAGCTGATCCTTCTCTTCAATATGCCCTTCACCAGCATGCATTGTTTCCTTGATTGAATTAGCTCTCACACCAATATTTGCGTCTAGAGCCTTTGCATTGAGGTCTATCTGAAAACGGCCTCTGGCGCTGAAGTTGTCTGTGAATGTGGAGTTGGTGGCATGTGAAACCCGCATGTGGAGCATTGGTTTGTGTGTGATGCTCTACCAGGTTCATTCCTAGCAAATGCACTCAAAGGGCATTAAGCATAGAGTGTGAAAAGTGAGTTTCCTTGAGAGCCTAGCTTAAAAGCCTGATGGTGTTATGAAGTTAGTGAGCCAAATGGAGTTGTTCTCCCCACAAGAACCACTCGGCTGCTTCTTCTTCAATATGCCCTTCACCAACAGTGCAGTGTTTCCTTGATTGAATTAGCTCTCACACCAATATTTGCGTCTAGAGCCTTTGCAATGAGGGCTATCTGAAAACGGCTTTGGCGCTGAAGTTGTCTGTGAATGTGGAGTTGCTGAATGTGAAACCCGCATGTGAGCATTGTGTTTGTGTGCGATGCTGAGCAAGCTTGTTGCAGTCCTAGGCACTCAAAGGGCATTAAGCATAGAGTGTGAAAAGTGAGTTTCCTTGAGAGCTGCTTGGAAGCCTGATGGTGTGTGAAGTCAGTGAGCCAAATGGAGTTGTTCTCCCACAAGAACCACTCAGCTGCTTCTTCTTCAATATGCCCTTCACCAACATGCAGTGTTTCCTTGAGTGAGATTAGCTCTCACACACCAATATTTGCGTCTAGAGGCCTTTGCATTGAGGGCTATCTGAAAACGGCTATGGCGCTGTGAAGTTGTCTGTGAATGTGGGAGTTGGTGGCATGTGCACAACCACATGTGGAGCATTGGCTTTGAGTGCGATGCTCTACCAGGTTTCATTCCTGGATAATGCACTCAAAGGGCATTAAGCATAGAGTGTGAAAAGTGAGTTTCCTTGAGAGCTGCTTGGAAGCCTGATGGTGTGTGAATTTAGTGAGCCAAATGGAGTTGTCCTCCACAAGAACCACTCGGCTGCTACTTCTTCAATATGCCCTTCACCAACATGCAGTGTTTCCTTGATTGAATTAGCTCTCACACCAATATTTGCGTCTATGGCCTTTGCATTTAGGGCTATCTGAAAACGGCTTTGGCGCTGAAGTTGTCTGTGAATGTGGAGTGGTGGCATGTGAAACCCGCATGTGTAGCATTGGTTTGTGGTTGGATTGATCTACCAGGTTCATTCCTGATAATGCACTCAAAGGGCATTAAGCATAGAGTGTGAAAAGTGAGTTTCCTTGAGATCTGCTTGGAAGCCTGATGGTGTATGAAGTTAGTGAGTCAAATGGAGTTGTTCTCCCACAAGAACCACTCGGCTTCTTCTTCAATATGCCCTTCACCAACATGCAGTGTTTCCTTGATTGAATTAGCTCTCACACCAATATTTGCGTCTAGAGCCTTTGCATTGAGGGCTATCTGAAAACGGCTTTTGGCGCTGAAGTCTGTCTGTGAAATGTGGAGTTGGTGGCATGGTGAAACCACATGTGGAGCATTGGTTTGTGTGCGATGCTCTACCAGGTTCATTCCTGGATAATGCACTCAAAGGGCATTAAGCATAGAGTGTGAAAAGTGAGTTTCCTTGAGAGCTGCTTGGAAGCCTGATGGTGTGTGAAGTTAGTGAGCCAAATGGAGTTGTCCTCCCACAAGAACCACTCGGCTGCTTCTTCTTCAATATGCCCTTCACCAACCACTGCAGTGTTTCCTTGATTGAATTAGCTCTCACACCACATATTAGCGTCTAGGGCCTTTGCATTGAGGGCTATCTGAAAACGGCTTTGGCGCTGAAGTTGTCTGTGAATGTGGAGTTGGTGGCATGTGAAACCCGCATGTGGAGCATTGGTTTGTGTGCGATGCTGACCAAGCTTCTTTCAGTCCTAGGCACTCAAAGGCATTAAGGTTACAGTGTGAAAAGTGAGATTCCTTGAGAGCTGCTTGTAAGCCTGATGGTGTGTGAAGTCAGTGAGCCAAATGGATTTGTTCTCCCACAAGAACCACTCGGGTGCTTCTTCTTCAATATGCTCCTTCACCAACATGCAGTGTTTCCTTGAGTGAATTAGCTCTCACACAATATTTGTGTCTAAGGCCTATGCATTGAGGGCTATCTGAAAACGGCTTTGGCGCTGAAGTTGTCTGTGAATGTGGAGTTGGTGGCTTGTGAAACCCGCATGTGGAGCATTGGTTTGTGTGCGATACTCACAAGCATCTTCTCAGTCCTAGGCACTGAAAGAGCATTAAACATCGAGTGTGAAAAAGGGAGTTTCCTTGAGAGCTGCTTGGAAGCCTGATGGTGTGTGAAGTTAGTGAGCCAAATGGAGTTGTTCTCCCACAAGAACCACTCAGCTGATCCTTCTTCAATATGCCCTTCACCAGGCATGCATTGTTTCCTTGATTGAATTAGCTCTCACACCAATATTTGCGTCTAGAGCCTTTGCATTGAGGGCTATCTGAAAACGGCTCTGGCGCTGAAGTTGTCTGTGAATGTGGAGTTGGTGGCACGTGAAACCCGCATATGGAGCATTGGTTTGGTGTGTGATGCTCTACCAGGTTCATTCCTAGCAAGGGCACTCAAAGGGCATTAAGCATAGAGTGTGAAAAGTGAGTTTCCTTAAGAGCTGCTTGGAAGCCTGATGGTGTATGAAGTTAGTGAGCCAAATGGAGTTGTTCTCCCACAAGAACCACTCGGCTGCTTTTTCTTCAATATGCCCTTCACCAACATGCAGTGTTTCCTTGATTGAATTAGCTCTCACACCAATATTTGCGTCTAGAGCCTTTGCATTGAGGGCTAACTGAAAACGGCTTTGGCGCTCAAGTTGTCTGTGAATGTGGAGTTGCTGGAATGTGAAACCCGCATGTGAAGCAATGGTTTGTGTGCGATGCTGACCAAGCTTCTTTCAGTCCTAGGCGCTCAAAGGGCATTAAGCATAGAGCGTGAAAAGTGAGTTTCCTTGAGAGCTGCAGGGAAGCCTGATGGTGTGTGAAGTTAGTGAGCCAAATGGAATTGTTCTCCCACAAAAACCACTCGGCTGCTTCTTCTTCAATATGCCCTTCACCAACATGCAGTGTTTCCTTGATTGAATTAGCTCTCACACCAATATTTGCGTCTAGAGCCTTTGCATTGAGGGCTATCTGAAAACGGCTCTGGCGCTGAAGTTGTCTGTGAATGTGGAGTTGGTGGCATGTGGAGTTGCTGCCATGTGAAACTCGCATGTGGAGCATTGGTTTGTGTGTGATGCTCTACCAGGTTCATTCCTAGATAATACACTCAAAGGGCATTAAGCATAGAGTGTGAAAAGTGAGTTTCCTTGAGAGCTGCTTGGAAGCCTGATGGTGTGTGAAGTTAGTGAGCCAAATGGAGTTGTTCTCCCACAAGAATGTCTCAGCTGCTTCTTCTTTAATATGCCCTTCACCAACATGCAGTGTTTCCTTGATTGAATTAGCTCTCACACCAATATTTGCGTCTAGAGCCTTTGCATTGAGGGCTATCTGAAAAAGGCTCTGGCGCTGAAGTTGTCTGTGAATGTGGAGTTGGTGGCATGTGAAACCCGCATGTGGAGCATTGGTTTGTGTGCGATGCAGATAAAGCTTCTTTCAGTCCAAGGCACTCAAAGGGCATTAAGCATAGAGTGTGAAAAGTGAGTTTCCTTGAGAGCAGCTTGGAAGCGTGATGGTGTGTGAAGTCAGTGAGCCAATAGGAGTTGTTCTCCCACAAGAACCACTCAGCTGCTTCTTCTTCAATATGCCCTTCACCAACATGCAGTGTTTCCTTGATTGAATTAGCTCTCACACCAATATTTCCGTCTAGGGCCTTTGCATTGAGGGCTATCTGAAAACGGCTTTGGCGCTGAAGTTGTCTGTGAATGTGGAGTTGGTGGCATGTGAAACCCGCATGTGGAGCATTGGTTTGTGTGCGATGCTCTACCAGGTTCATTCCTAGATAATGCACTCAAAGGGCATTAAGCATAGAGTGTGAAAAGTGAGATTTCTTGACAGCTGCTTGGAAGCCTGATAGTGTATGAAGTTAGTGAGCCAAATGGAGTTGTTCTCCCACAAGAACCACTCGGCTGCTTCTTCTTCATTATGCCCTTCTCCGACATGCAGTGTTTCCTTGATTGAATTAGCTCTCACACCAATATTTGCGTCTAGAGCCTTTGCATTGAGGGCTATCTGAAAACGGCTTTATCGCTGAAGTTGTCTGTGAATGTGGAGTTGGTGGCTTGTGAAACCCGCATGTGGAGCATTTGTTTGTGTGCGATAATCACCAAGCTTCTTCTCAGTTCTAGGCACTGAAAGAACATTAAACATAGAGTGTGAAAAGGGAGTTTCCTTGAGAGCTGCTTGGAATCCTGATGGTGTGTGAAGTCAGTGAGCCAAATGGAGTTGTTCTCCCACAAGAACCACTCGGCTGCTTCTTCTTCAATATGCCCTTCACCAACATGCAGTGTGTCCTTGATTGATTTAGCTCTCACACCAATATTTGTGTCTAGAGCCTTTGCATTGAGGGCTATCTGAAAACGGCTCTGGCGCCTGTCATGTGAAACTTCGCATGGTGGAGCATGGTTTGTGTTGTGATGCTCTACAGGTTCATCCTAGATAATACACTCAAAGGCATTAAGCATAGATGTGAAAAGTGAGTTTCCCTTTAGAGCTGCTGGAAGCTGAGTGGTGTGTGAAGTTAGTGAGCCAAATGGAGTTGTTCTCCACAAGAATGTCTCTGCTGCTTCTTCTTTAATATGCCCTTCACCAACATGCAGTGTTTCCTTGATTGAATAAGCTCTCACACCAATATTTGCGTCTAGAGCCTTTTGCATTGAGGGCTATCTGAAAAGAGCCTCTGGCGCTGAAGTTGTCCTGTGAATGTGAGTTGGTGAGTCATGTGAACCCGCCATGTGGAGCATTGGTTTGTGTGCGATGCAAGATAACAGCTTCTTTCAGTCCAAGGCACTCAAAGGGCATTAAGCATAGAGTGTGAAAAGTGAGTTTCCTTGAGAGCAGCTTGGAAGCGTGATGGTGTGTGAAGTCAGTGAGCCATTGGAGTTGTTCTCCCACAAGAACCACTCAGCTGCTTCTTCTTCAATATTGCCCTTCACCAACATGCAGTGTTTCCTTGATTGAATTAGCTCTCACATCAATATTTTCCGGTCTAGGGCCTTTGCATTGAGGGCTATCTGAAAACGGCTTTGGCGCTGAAGTTGTCTGTGAATGTGGAGTTGGTGGCATGTGAAACCCGCATGTGGATTGGGGTTTGTGTGCCGATGCTCTACCAGGTTCATTCCTAGATAATTGCACTCAAAGGGCATTAAGCATAGAGTGTGAAAAGTGAGATTTCTTGACAGCTGCTTGGAAGCCTGATGGTGTATGAAGTTAGTGAGCCAAATGGAGTTGTTCTCCCACAAGAAACCACTCGGCTGCTTCTTCTTCATTATGCCCTTCTCCGACATGCAGTGTTTCCTTGATTGAATTAGCTCTCACACCAATATTTGCGTCTAGAGCCTTTGCATTGAGGGCTATCTGAAAACGGCCTTGGCGCTGAAGTTGTCTGTGAATGTGGAGTTGCTGGCTTGTGAAACCCGCATGTGGAGCATTCGTTTGTGTGCGATGATCTCCAAGCTTCGTTTGAGTCCTAGGCACTCAAAGGGCATTAAGCATAGAGTGTGAAAAGTGAGTTTCCTTGAGAGCTGCTTGAAGCCTGATGGTGTGTGAAGTCAGTGAGCCAAATGAGTTGGTTCTCCCACAAGAAACCACTCGGCTGCTTCCTTCAACCTCAATATGCCCTTCACCAACATGCAGTGTTTCCTTGATTGAATTAGCTCTCACACCAATATTTGCGTCTAGAGCTCTTTGCATTGAGGGCTATCTGACAAACGGCTCTGGCGCTGATTGTCTGTGAATGTGGAATGTGGCGAGTTGTGGTGGCATGTGAAAACCACATGTGGAGCATTGATTTGTGTGCGATGTTCTACCAGGTTCATTCCTAGATAATGCACTCAAAGGCACT
Source organism: Ochotona princeps (assembly GCF_030435755.1). Classification (NCBI taxonomy): domain Eukaryota; kingdom Metazoa; phylum Chordata; class Mammalia; order Lagomorpha; family Ochotonidae; genus Ochotona; species Ochotona princeps. Next base: position 35,210 of record NW_026696363.1, on the reverse strand, counting down.
AAGCATAGAGTGTGAAAAGTGAGTTTCCTTGAGAGCTGCTTGGAAGCCTGATGGTGTGTGAAGTCAGTGATCCAAATGGAGTTGTTCTCTCCCACAAGAACCACTCGGCTGCTTCTTCTTTAATATGCCCTTCACCAACATGCAGTGTTTCCTTGATTGAATGAGCTCTCACACCCAATATTTGCGTCTAGAGCCCTTTGCATTGAGGGCTATCTGAAAACGGCTTTGGCGCTGAAGTTGTCTGTGAATGTGGAGTTGGTGGCATGTGAAACCCGCATGTGGAGCATTGGTTTGTGTGCGATACTCACCAAGCTTCTTCTCAATCCTAGGCACTTTAAGGGCATTAAGCATAGAGCGTGAAAAGTGAGTTTCCTTGAGAGCTGCAGGGAAGCCTGATGGTGTGTGAAGTCAGTGAGCCAAATGGAGTTGTTCTCGCCACAAGAACACTCGGCTGCTTCTTCTTCAACGTGTCCTTCACCCAACATGCAGTGTTTCCTTGATTGAATTAGCTCTCACACCAATATTTGTGTCTAGAACCTTTGCATTGAGGGCTATCTGAAAACGGCTCTGGCGCTGAAGTTGTCTGTGAACGTGGAGTTCGTGGCATGTGAAACCCGCATGTGGAGCATTCGTTTGTGTGCAATACTAACCAAGCTTCTTTCAGTCCTAGGCACTCAAAGGGCATTAAGCATAGAGTGTGAAAAGTGAGTTCCTTGAGAGCTGCTTGGAAGACTGATGGTGTATGAAGTTAGTGAGCCAAATGGAGTTGTTCTCGAAAAGAACCACTCGGCTGCTTCTTCTTCAATATGCCTTTCACCAACATGCAGTGTTTCCTTGATTGAATTAGCTCTCACACCAATATTTGCGTCTAGAGCCTTTGCATTGAGGGCTATCTGAAAATGGCTTTGGCGCTGAAGTTGTCTGTGAATGTGGAGTTGGTGGCATGTGAAACCCCGCATGTGGAGCATTGGTTTGTGTGCGATGCTCTACCAGGTTCACTCCTGATAATGCGCTGAAACGCAATAAGCATAGAGTGTGAAAAGTGAGTTTCCTTGAGAGCTGCTTGGAAGCCTGATGGCTGTGGTGACGTTAGTGAGCCAAATGGAGTTGTTATCCCACAAGAATCACTCGGTTGCTTCTTCTTTAATATGCCCTTTACCAACATGCACTGTTTCCTTGATTGAATTAGCTCTCACACCAATATTTGCGTCTAGAGCCTTTGCATTGAGGGCTATCTGAAAACGGCCTTTGGCGCTGAAGTTGTCTGATGAATGTGGAGTTGGTGGCATGTGAAACCCGCATGTGGAGCATTGGTTTGTGTGCGATGCAGACCAAGCTTCTTTCAGTCCTAGGCACTCAAAGGGCATTAAGCATAGCGTGTGAAAAGTGAGTTTCCTTGAGAGCTGCTTGGAAGCCTGATGGTGTGTGAAGTTAGTGAGCCAAATGGAGTTGTTCTCCAACAAGAACCACTCGGCTGCTCTTCTTCAATATGCCCTTCACCAACATGCAGTGTTTCCTTGATTGAATTAGCTCTCACTCACACCATATTTGCGTCTAGGGCCTTTGCATTTAGGGCTATCTGAAAACGGCTTTGGCGCTGAAGTTGTCTGTGAATGTGGAGTTGGTGGCATGTGAAACCCGCATGTGAAGCAATGGTTTGTGTGCTATGCTGACCAAGCTTCTTTCAGTCCTAGGCGCTCAAAGGGCATTAAGCATAGAGCGTGAAAAGTGAGTTTCCTTGAGAGCTGCAGGAAGCCTGATGGTGTGTGAAGTTAGTGAGCCAAATGGAATTGTTCTCCCACAAAAACCACTCGGCTGCTTCTTCTTCAATATGCCCTTCACCAACATGCAGTGTTTCCTTGATTGAATTAGCTCTCACACCAATATTTGCGTCTAGAGCCTTTGCATTGAGGGCTATCTGAAAACGGCTCTGGCGCTGAAGTTGTCTGTGAATGTGGAGTTGGTGGCAATGTGGAGTTGCTGCCATGTGAAACTCGCATGTGGAGCATTGGTTTGTGTGTGATGCTCTACCAGGTTCATTCCTAGATAATACACTCAAAGGGCATTAAGCATAGAGTGTGAAAAGTGAGTTTCCTTGAGAGCTGCTTGGAAGCCTGATGGTGTGTGAAGTTAGTGAGCCAAATGGAGTTGTTCTCCCACAAGAATGTCTCAGCTGCTTCTTCTTTAATATGCCCTTCACCAACATGCAGTGTTTCCTTGATTGAATTAGCTCTCACACCAATATTTGCGTCTAGAGCCTTTGCATTGAGGGCTATCTGAAAAAGGCTCTGGCGCTGAAGTTGTCTGTGAATGTGGAGTTGGTGGCATGTTGAAACCCGCATGTGGAGCATTGGTTTGTGTGCGATGCAGATAAAGCTTCTTTCAGTCCAAGGCACTCAAAGGGCATTAAGCATAGAGTGTGAAAAGTGAGTTTCCTTGAGAGCCGCTTGGAAGCGTGATGGTGTGTGAAGTCAGTGAGCCAATAGGAGTTGTTCTCCACAAGAACCACTCAGCTGCTTCTTCTTCAATATGCCCTTCACCAACATGCAGTGTTTCCTTGATTGAATTAGCTCTCACACCAATATTTCCGTCTAGGGCCTTTGCATTGAGGGCTATCTGAAAACGGCTTTGGCGCTGAAGTTGTCTGTGAATGTGGAGTTGGTGGCATGTGAAACCCGCATGTGGAGCATTGGTTTGTGTGCGATGCTCTACCAGGTTCATTCCTAGATAATGCACTCAAAGGGCATTAAGCATAGAGTGTGAAAAGTGAGATTTCTTGACAGCTGCTTGGAAGCCTGATGGTGTATGAAGTTAGTGAGCCCAAATGGAGTTGTTCTCCCACAAGAACCACTCGGCTGCTTCTTCTTCATTATGCCCTTCTCCGACATGCAGTGTTTCCTTGATTGAATTAGCTCTCACACCAATATTTGCGTCTAGAGCCTTTGCATTGAGGGCTATCTGAAAACGGCTTTGGCGCTGAAGTTGTCTGTGAATTGTGGAGTTGGTGGCTTGTGAAACCCGCATGTGGAGCATTGGTTTGTGTGCGATAATCACCAAGCTTCTTCTCAGTTCTAGGCACTGAAAGAACATTAATAACATAGAGTGTGAAAAGGGAGTTTCCTTGAGAGCTGCTTGGAATCCTGATGGTGTGTGAAGTCAGTGAGCCAAATGAGTTGTTCTCCCACAAGAACCACTCGGCTGCTTCTTCTTCAATATGCCCTTCACCAACATGCAGTGTGTCCTTGATTGATTTAGCTCTCACACCAATATTTGCGTCTAGAGCCTTTGCATTGAGGGCTATCTGAAAACGGCTCTGGCGCTGAAGTTGTCTGTGAATGTGGAGTTGGTGGCATGTGAAACCCGCATGTGGAGCATTGGTTTGTGTGCGATGCTCTAACCAGGTTCATTCCTAGATAATGCACTCAAAGGGCATTAAGCATATAGTGTGAAAAGTGAGATTCTTGACAGCTGCTTGGAAGCCTGATGTGTGTGAAGGTAGTGAGCCAAATGGAGCTGTTCTCCCACAAGAACCACTCGGCTGCTTCTTCTTCAATATGCCCTTCACCAACATGCAGTGTTTCCTTGATTAATTAGCTCTCACACCAATATTTGCGTCTAGAGCCTTTGCATTGAGGGCTATCTGAAACCGGCTTTGGCGCTGAAGTTGTCTGTGAATGTGGAGTTGGTGGCATGTGAAACCCGCATGTGGAGCTTTGGTTTGTGTGCGATGCTCTACCAGTTCATTCGTACATAATGCACTAAATGGCATTAAGCAAAGAGTGTGAAAAGTGAGTTTCCTTGAGAGCTGCTTGGAAGCCTGATGGTGTGTGAAGTCAGTGAGCCAATTGGAGTTGTTCTCCCACAAGAACCACTCGGCTGCTTCTTCTTCAATATGCCCTTCACCAACATGCAGTGTATTTTCTTTGTATTTTGAAATAGCTCTCACACCAAAATTTGCGTCTAGAGCCTTTGCATTGAAGGGGCTATCTGGAAAACGGCTTTGGCGCTGAAGTTGTCTGTGAATGTGGAGTTGGTGGCATGTGAAACCCGCATGTGGAGCATTGGTTTGTGTGCGATGCTCTACAGTTCATTCGTACATATTCACTAAATGGCATTAAGCATAGAGTGTGAAAAGTGAGTTTCCTTGAGAGCTGCTTGGAAGCCTGATGGTGTGTGAAGTCACTGAGCCAAATGGAGTTGTTCTCCCACAAGAACCACTCGGCTGCTTCTTCTTCAATATGCCCTTCACCAACATGCAGTGTTTCCTTGATTGAATTAGCTCTCACATCAATATTTGCGTCTAGAGCCTATGCATTGAGGGCTATCTGAAAACGGCTCTGGCGCTGAAGTTGTCTGTGAATGTGGAGTTGGTTGCATGTGAAACCCGCATGTGGAGCATTGGTTTGTGTGTCGATGCTCTACCAGGTTCATTCCTAGATAATGCACTCAAAGGGCATTAAGCATAGAGTGTGAAAAGTGAATTTCCTTGAGAGCTGCTTGGAAGCCTGATGGTGTGTGAAGTTAGTGAGCCAAATGGAGTTGTTCTCCCACAAGAACCACTCGGCTGCTTCTTCTTCAATATGCCCTTCACCAACATGCAGTGTTTCCTTGATTGAATTAGCTCTCACACCAATATTTGCGTCTAGAGCCTTTTTATTAAGGGCTATCTGAAAACGGCTTTGGCGCTGAAGATGTCTGTGAATGTGGAGTTGGAGGCATGTGAAACCCACATGTGGAGCCTTGGTTTGTGTGCGATGCTGACCAAGCTTCTTTCAGTCCTAGGCACTCAAAGGGCATTAAGCATAGAGTGTGAAAAGTGAGTTTCCTTGAGAGCTGCTTGGAAGCCTGATGGTGTGTGAAGTTAGTGAGCCAAATGGAGTTGTTCTCCCACAAGAACCACTCGGCTGCTTCTTCTTCAATATGCCCTTCACCAACATGCAGTGTTTCCTTGATTGAATTAGCTCTCACACCAATATTTGCGTCTAGGGCCTTTGCATTGAGGGCTATCTGAAAACGGCTCTGGCGCTGAAGTTGTCTGTGAATGTGGAGTTGGTGGCATGTGAAACCCGCATGTGGAGCATTGGTTTGTGTGCGATGCTCTACCAGGTTCATTCCTAGATAATGCACTCAAAGGGCATTAAGCATAGAGTGTGAATAGTGAGTTTCCTTGAGAGCTGCTTGGAAGCCTGATGATGTATGAAGTTAGTGAGCCAAATGGAGTTGTTCTCCCACAAGAACCACTCGGCTGCTTCTTCTTCAATATGCCCTTCACCAACATGCAGTGTTTCCTTGACTGAATTAGCTCTCACACCAATATTTGCGTCTAGAGCCTTTGCATTGAGGGCTATCTGAAAACGGCTTTTTCGCTGAAGATGTCTGTGAATGTGGAGTTGGAGGCATGTGAAACCCGCATGTGGAGCATTGGTTTGTGTGCGATGCTCTACCAGGGTCATTCCTAGATGATGCACACAAAGGGCATTAAGCATAGAGTGTGAAAAGTGAGTTTCCTTGAGAGCTGCTTGGAAGCCTGATGGTGTGTGAAGTTAGTGAGCCAAATGGAGTTGTTCTCCCACAAGAACCACTCGGCTGCTTCTTCCTCAATATACCCTTAACGACATGCATTGTTTCCTTGATTGAATGAGCTCTCACACCAATATTTGCGTCTAGGGCCTTTGCATTGAGGGCTATCTGAAAACGGCTTTGGCGCTGAAGTTGTCTGTGAATGTGGAGTTGGTGGCATGTGAAACCCGCATGTGGAGCATTGGTTTGTGTGCGATGCTGACCAAGCTTCTTTCAGTCCTAGCCACTCAAAGGATATTAAGCATAGAGTGTGAAAAGTGAGTTTCCTTGAAAGCTGCTTGGAAGCCTGATGGTGTATGAAGTTAGTGAGCCAAATGGAGTTGTTCTCCCACAAGAACCACTCGGCTGCTTCTTCTTCAATATGCCCTTCACCAACATGCAGTGTTTCCTTGATTGAATTAGCTCTCACACCAATATTTGCGTCTAGAGCCTTTGCATTGAGGGCTATCTGAAAACGGCTCTGGCGCTGAAGTTGTCTGTGAATGTGGAGTTGGTGGCATGTGAAACCCGCATGTGGAGCATTGGTTTGTGTGCGATGCTGACCAAGCTTCTTTCAGTCCTAGGCACTCAAAGGGGATTAAGCATAGAGTGTGAAAAGTGAGTTTCCTTGAGAGTTGCTGGGAAGCCTGATGGTGTATGAAGTTAGTGAGCCAAATAGAGTTGTTCTCCCACAAGAACCACTCAGCTGCTTCTTCTTCAATATGCCCTTCACCAACATGCAGTGTTTCCTTGATTGAATTAGCTCTCACACCAATATTTGCGTCTAGAGCCTTTGCATTGAGGGCTATCTGAAAACGGCTCTGGCGCTGAAGTTGTCTGTGAATGTGGAGTTGGTGGCATGTGAAACCCGCATGTGGAGCATTGGTTTGTGTGCGATGCTCTACCAGATTCATTAGTAGATAATGCACTCAAAGGGGATTAAGCATAGAGCGTGAAAAGTGAGTTTCCTTGAGAGCTGCTTGGAAGCCTGATGGTGTATGAAGTTAGTGAGCCAAATGGAGTTGTTCTCCCACAAGAACCACTCGGCTGCTTCTTCTTCAATATGCCCTTCACCAACATGCAGTGTTTCCTTGATTGAATTAGCTCTCACATCAATATTTGCGTCTAGAGCCTATGCATTGAGGGCTATCTGAAAACGGCTCAGGCGCTGAAGTTGTCTGTGAATGTGGAGTTGGTGGCATGTGAAACCCGCATGTGGAGCATTGGTTTGTGTGCGATGCTCTACCAGGTTCATTCCTAGATAATGCACTCAAAGGGCATTAAGCATAGAGTGTGAAAAGTGAATTTCCTTGAGAGCTGCTTGGAAGCCTGATGGTGTATGAAGTTAGTGAGCCAAATGGAGTTGTTCTCCCACAAGAACCACTCGGCTGCTTCTTCTTTAATATGCCCTTCACCAACATGCAGTGTTTCCTTGATTGAATTAGCTCTCACACCAATATTTGCGTCTAGAGCCTTTGCATTGAGGGCTATCTGAAAACGGCTTTGGCGCTGAAGATGTCTGTGAATGTGGAGTTGGTGGCATGTGAAACCCACATGTGGAACCTTGGTTTGTGTGCGATGCTGACCAAGCTTCTTTCAGTCCTAGGCACTCAAAGGGCATTAAGCATAGAGTGTGAAAAGTGAGTTTCCTTGAGAGCTGCTTGGAAGCCTGATGGTGTGTGAAGTTAGTGAGCCAAATGGAGTTGTTCTCACACAAGAACCACTCGGCTGCTTCTTCTTCAATATGCCCTTCACCAACATGCAGTGTTTCCTTGATTGAATTAGCTCTCACACCAATATTTGCGTCTAGAGCATTTGCATTGAGGGCTATCTGAAAACGGCTTTGGCGCTGATGTTGTCTGTGAATGTGGAGTTGGTGGCATGTGAAACCAGCATGTGGAGCATTGGTTTGTGTGCGATGCTCTACCAGGGTCATTCCTAGATAATGCACTCAAAGGGCATTAAGCATAGAGTGTGAAAAGTGAGTTTCCTTGAGAGCTGCTTGGAAGCCTGATGGTGTGTGAAGTTAGTGAGCCAAATGGAGTTGTTCTCCCACAAGAACCACTCGGCTGCTTCTTCCTCAATATGCCCTTCACCAACATGCAGTGTTTTCTTGATTGAATTAGCTCTCACACCAATATTTGCGTCTAGAGCCTTTGCATTGAGGGCTATCTGAAAACGGCTTTGACGCTGATGTTGTCTGTGAATGTGGAGTTGGTGGCATGTGAAACCCGCATGTGGAGCATTGGTTTGTGTGCGATGCTCTACCAGGTTCATTCCTAGATAATGCACTCAAAGGGCATTAAGCATAGAGTGTGAAAAGTGAGTTTCCTTGAGAGCTGCTTGGAAGCCTGATGGTGTATGAAGTTAGTGAGCCAAATGGAGTTGTTCTCCCACAAGAACCACTCGGCTGCTTCTTCTTCAATATGCGCTTCACCAACATGCAGTGTTTCCTTGATTGAATTAGCTCTCACACCAATATTTGCGTCTAGAGCCTTTGCATTGAGGGCTATCTGAAAACGGCTCTGGCGCTGAAGTTGTCTGTGAATGTGGAGTTGGTGGCATGTGAAACCCGCATGTGGAGCATTGGTTTGTGTGCGATGCTGACCAAGCTTCTTTCAGTCCTAGGCACTCAAAGGGCATTAAGCATAGAGTGTGAAAAGTGAGTTTCCTTGAGAGCTGCTTGGAAGCCTGATGGTGTGTGAAGTTAGTGAGCCAAATGGAGTTGTTCTCCCACAAGAACCACTCGGCTGCTTCTTCTTCAATATGCCCTTCACCAACATGCAGTGTTTCCTTGATTGAATTAGCTCTCACACCAATATTTGCGTCTAGATCCTTTGCATTGAGGGCTATCTGAAAACGGCTTTGGCGCTGAAGTTGTCTGTGAATGTGGAGTTGGTGGCATGTGAAACCCGCATGTGGAGCATTGGTTTGTGTGCGATGCTCTACCAGTTCATTCCTAGATAATGCACTCAAAGGGCATTAAGCATAGAGTGTGAAAAGTGAGTTTCCTTGAGAGCTGCTTGGAAGCCTGATGGTGTGTGAAGTTAGTGAGCAAAATGGAGTTGTTCTCCCACAAGAATCACTCAGCTGCTTCTTCTTCAATATGCCCTTCAACAACATGCAGTGTTTCCTTGATTGAATTAGCTCTCACACCAATATTTGCGTCTAGAGCCTTTGCATTGAGGGCTATCTGAAAAAGGCTCTGGCGCTGAAGTTGTCTGTGAATGTGGAGTTGGTGGCATGTGAAACCCGCATGTGGAGCATTGGTTTGTGTGCGATGCTTACCAAGCTTCTTGCAGTCCTAAGCACTCAAAGGGCATTAAGCATAGAGTGTGAAAAGTGAGTTTCCTTGAGAGCTGCTTGGAAGCCTGATGGTGTGTGAAGTTAGTGAGCCAAATGGAGTTGTTCTCCCACAAGAACCACTCGGCTGCTTCTTCCTCAATATGCCCTTAACAACATGCAGTGTTTCCTTGATTGAATGAGCTCTCACACCAATATTTGCGTCTTGGGCCTTTGCATTGAGGGCTATCTGAAAACGGCTCAGGCGCTGAAGTTGTCTGTGAATGTGGAGTTGGTAGCATGTGAAACCCGCATGTGGAGCATTGGTTTGTGTGCGATGCTGACCAAGCGTCTTTTGAGTCCTAGGCACTCAAAGGGCATTAAGCATAGAGTGTGAAATGTGAGTTTCCTTGAGAGCTGCTTGGAAGCCTGATGGTGTGTGAAGTTAGTGAGCCAAATGGAGTTGTTCTCACACAAGAACCACTCGGCTGCTTCTTCTTCAATATGCCCTTCACCAACATGCAGTGTTTCCTTGATTGAATTAGCTCTCACACCAATATTTGCGTCTAGAGCCTTTGCATTGAGGGCTATCTGAAAACGGCTCTGGCGCTGAAGTTGTCTGTGAATGTGGAGTTGGTAGCATGTGAAACCCGCATGTGGAGCATTGGTTTGTGTGCGATGCTCTACCAGGTTCATTCCTAGATAATGCACTCAAAGGGCATTAAGCATAGAGTGTGAAAAGTGAGTTTCCTTGAGAGCTGCTTGGAAGCCTGATGGTGTGTGAACTCAGTGAGCCAAATGGAGTTGTTCTCCCATAAGAACCACTCGGCTGCTTCTTCTTCAACGTGCCCTTCACCAACATGCAGTGTTTCCTTGATTGAATTAGCTCTCACACCAATATTTGCGTCTAGAGCCTTTGCATTGAGGGCTATCTGAAAACGGCTTTGGCGCTGAAGATGTCTGTGAATGTGGAGTTGGAGGCATGTGAAACCCACATGTGGAACCTTGGTTTGTGTGCGATGCTGACCAAGCTTCTTTCAGTCCTAGGCACTCAAAGGACATTAAGCATAGAGTGTGAAAAGTGAGTTTCCTTGAGAGCTGCTTGGAAGCCTGATGGTGTGTGAAGTTAGTGAGCCAAATGGAGTTGTTCTCCCACAAGAACCACTCGGCTGCTTCTTCTTCAATATGCCCTTCACCAACATGCAGTGTTTCCTTGATTGAATTAGCTCTCACACCAATATTTGCGTCTAGAGCCTTTGCATTGAGGGCTATCTGAAAACGGCTTTGGCGCTGATGTTGTCTGTGAATGCGGAGTTGGTGGCATGTGAAACCCGCATGTGGAGCATTGGTTTGTGTGCGATGCTCTACCAGGGTCATTCCTAGATAATGCACTCAAAGGGCATTAAGCCTAGAGTGTGAAAAGTGAGTTTTCTTGAGAGCTGCTTGGAAGCCTGATGGTGTGTGAAGTTAGTGAGCCAAATGGAGTTGTTCTCCCACAAGAACCACTCGGCTGCTTCTTCCTCAATATGCCCTTAACAACATGCAGTGTTTCCTTGATTGAATGAGCTCTCACACCAATATTTGCGTCTAGGGCCTTTGCATTGAGGGCTATCTGAAAACGGCTCTGGCGCTGAAGTTGTCTGTGAATGTGGAGTTGGTGGCATGTGAAACCCGCATGTGGAGCATTGGTTTGTGTGCGATGCTGACCAAGCTTCTTTTGAGTCCTAGGCACTCAAAGGGCATTAAGCATAGAGTGTGAAAATTGAGTTTCCTTAAGAGCTGCTTGGAAGCCTGATGGTGTGTGAAGTTAGTGAGCAAAATGGAGTTGTTCTCCCACAAGAACCACTCAGCTGCTTCTTCTTCAATATGCCCTTCACTAACATGCAGTGTTTCCTTGATTGAATTAGCTCTCACACCAATATTTGCGTCTAGAGCCTTTGCATTGAGGGCTATCTGAAAACGGCTGTGGCGCTGAAGTTGTTTGTGAATGTGGAGTTGGTGGCATGTGAAACCCGCATGTGGAGCATTGGTTTGTGTGCGATGCTGACCAAGCTTCTTTCAGTCCTAGGCACTCAAAGGGCATTAAGCATAGAGTGTGAAAAGTGAGTTTCCTTGAGAGCTGCTTGGAAGCCTGATGGTGTGTGAAGTTAGTGAGCCAAATGGAGTTGTTCTCCCACAAGAACCACTCGGCTGCTTCTTCTTCAATATGCCCTTCACCAACATGCAGTGTTTCCTTGATTGAATTAGCTCTCACACCAATATTTGCGTCTAGAGCCTTTGCATTGAGGGCTATCTGAAAACGGCTCTGGCGCTGAAGTTGTCTGTGAATGTGGAGTTGGTGGCATGTGAAACCCGCATGTGGAGCATTGGTTTGTGTGCGATGCTCTACCAGGTTCATTCCTAGATAATGCACTCAAAGGGCATTAAGCATAGAGTGTGAATAGTGAGTTTCCTTGAGAGCTGCTTGGAAGCCTGATGATGTATGAAGTTAGTGAGCCAAATGGAGTTGTTCTCCCACAAGAACCACTCGGCTGCTTCTTCTTCAATATGCCCTTCACCAACATGCAGTGTTTCCTTGACTGAATTAGCTCTCACACCAATATTTGCGTCTAGAGCCTTTGCATTGAGGGCTATCTGAAAACGGCTTTTTCGCTGAAGATGTCTGTGAATGTGGAGTTGGAGGCATGTGAAACCCGCATGTGGAGCATTGGTTTGTGTGCGATGCTGACCAAGCTTCTTTCAGTCCTAGCCACTCAAAGGGCATTAAGCATAGAGTGTGAAATGTGAGTTTCCTTGAGAGCTGCTTGGAAGCCTGATGGTGTGTGAAGTTAGTGAGCCAAATGGAGTTGTTCTCCCACAAGAACCACTCGGCTGCTTTTTCTTCAATATGCCCTTCACCAACATGCAGTGTTTCCTTGATTGAATTAGCTCTCACACCAATATTTGCGTCTAGAGCCTTTGCATTGAGGGCTATCTGAAAACGGCTCTGGCGCTGAAGTTGTCTGTGAATGTGGAGTTGGTGGCATGTGAAACCCGCATGTGGAGCATTGGTTTGTGTGCGATGCTGACCAAGCTTCTTTCAGTCCTAGGCACTCAAAGGGCATTAAGCATAGAGTGTGAAAAGTGAGTTTCCTTGAGAGCTGCTTGGAAGCCTGATGGTGTGTGAAGTTAGTGAGCCAAATATAGTTGTTCTCCCACAAGAACCACTCAGCTGCTTCTTCTTCAATATGCCCTTCACCAACATGCAGTGTTTCCTTGATTGAATTAGCTCTCACACCAATATTTGCGTCTAGAGCCTTTGCATTGAGGGCTATCTGAAAACGGCTCTGGCGCTGAAGTTGTCTGTGAATGTGGAGTTGGTGGCATGTGAAACCCGCATGTGGAGCATTGGTTTGTGTGCGATGCTCTACCAGGTTCATTCCTAGATAATGCACTCAAAGGGCATTAAGCATAGAGCGTGAAAAGTGAGTTTCCTTGACAGCTGCTTGGAAGCCTGATGGTGTATGAAGTTAGTGAGCCAAATGGAGTTGTTCTCCCACAAGAACCACTCGGCTGCTTCTTCTTCAATATGCCCTTCACCAACATGCAGTGTTTCCTTGATTGAATTAGCTCTCACATCAATATTTGCGTCTAGAGCCTATGCATTGAGGGCTATCTGAAAACGGCTATGGCGCTGAAGTTGTCTGTGAATGTGGAGTTGGTGGCATGTGAAACCCGCATGTGGAGCATTGGTTTGTGTGCGATGCTCTACCAGGTTCATTCCTAGATAATGCACTCATAGGGCATTAAGCATAGAGTGTGAAAAGTGAATTTCCTTGAGAGCTGCTTGGAAGCCTGATGGTGTATGAAGTTAGTGAGCCAAATGGAGTTGTTCTCCCACAAGAACCACTCGGCTGCTTCTTCTTTAATATGCCCTTCACCAACATGCAGTGTTTCCTTGATTGAATGAGCTCTCACACCAATATTTGCGTCTAGAGCCTTTGCATTGAGGGCTATCTGAAAACGGCTTTGGCGCTGAAGATGTCTGTGAATGTGGAGTTGGAGGCATGTGAAACCCACATGTGGAGCCTTGGTTTGTGTGCGATGCTGACCAAGCTTCTTTCAGTCCTAGGCACTCAAAGGGCATTAAGCATAGAGTGTGAAAAGTGAGTTTCCTTGAGAGCTGCTTGGAAGCCTGATGGTGTGTGAAGTTAGTGAGCCAAATAGAGTTGTTCTCCCGCAAGAACCACTCGGCTGCTTCTTCTTCAATATGCCCTTCACCAACATGCAGTGTTTCCTTGATTGAATTAGCTCTCACACCAATATTTGCGTCTAGAGCCTTTGCATTGAGGGCTATCTGAAAACGGCTTTGGCGCTGATGTTGTCTGTGAATGTGGAGTTGGTGGCATGTGAAACCCGCATGTGGAGCATTGGTTTGTGTGCGATGCTCTACCAGGGTCATTCCTAGATGATGCACACAAAGGGCATTAAGCATAGAGTGTGAAAAGTGAGTTTCCTTGAGAGCTGCTTGGAAGCCTGATGGTGTGTGAAGTTAGTGAGCCAAATGGAGTTGTTCTCCCACAAGAACCACTCGGCTGCTTCTTCCTCAATATGCCCTTAACAACATGCATTGTTTCCTTGATTGAATGAGCTCTCACACCAATATTTGCGTCTAGGGCCTTTGCATTGAGGGCTATCTGAAAACGGCTTTGGCGCTGAAGTTGTCTGTGAATGTGGAGTTGGTGGCATGTGAAACCCGCATGTGGAGCATTGGTTTGTGTGCGATGCTGACCAAGCTTCTTTTGAGTCCTAGGCACTGAAAGAACATTAAGCATAGAGTGTGAAAAGTGAGTTTCCTTAAGAGCTGCTTGGAAGCCTGATGGTGTGTGAAGTTAGTGAGCCAAATGGAGTTGTTCTCCCACAAGAACCACTCGGCTGCTTCTTCTTCAATATGCCCTTCACCAACATGCAGTGTTTCCTTGATTGAATTAGCTCTCACACCAATATTTGCGTCTAGAGCCTTTGCATTGAGGGCTATCTGAAAACGGCTCTGGCGCTGAAGTTGTCTGTGAATGTGGAGTTGGTGGCATGTGAAACCCGCGTGTGGAGCATTGGTTTGTGTGCGATGCTCTACCAGGTTCATTCCTAGATAATGCACTCGAAGGGCATTAAGCATAGAGTGTGAAAAGTGAGTTTCCTTGAGAGCTGCTTGGAAGCCTGATGGTGTATGATGTTAGTGAGCCAAATGGAGTTGTTCTCCCACAAGAACCACTCGGCTGCTTCTTCTTCAATATGCCCTTCACCAACATGCAGTGTTTCCTTGATTGAATTAGCTCTCACACCAATATTTGCGTCTAGAGCCTTTGCATTGAGGGCTATCTGAAAACGGCTTTGGCGTTGAAGATGTCTGTGAATGTGGAGTTGGAGGCATGTGAAACCCGCATGTGGAGCATTGGTTTGTGTGCGATGCTGACCAAGCTTCTTTCAGTCCTAGCCACTCAAAGGGCATTAAGCATAGAGTGTGAAAAGTGAGTTTCCTTGAGAGCTGCTTGGAAGCCTGATGGTGTATGAAGTTAGTGAGCCAAATGGAGTTGTTCTCCCACAAGAACCACTCGGCTGCTTCTTCTTCAATATGCCCTTCACCAACATGCAGTGTTTCCTTGATTGAATTAGCTCTCACACCAATATTTGCGTCTAGAGCCTTTGCATTGAGGGCTATCTGAAAACGGCTCTGGCGCTGAAGTTGTCTGTGAATGTGGAGTTGGTGGCATGTGAAACCCGCATGTGGAGCATTGGTTTGTGTGCGATGCTGACCAAGCTTCTTTCAGTCCTAGGCACTCAAAGGGGATTAAGCATAGAGTGTGAAAAGTGAGTTTCCTTGAGAGTTGCTTGGAAGCCTGATGGTGTATGAAGTTAGTGAGCCAAATAGAGTTGTTCTCCCACAAGAACCACTCAGCTGCTTCTTCTTCAATATGCCCTTCACCAACATGCAGTGTTTCCTTGATTGAATTAGCTCTCACACCAATATTTGCGTCTAGAGCCTTTGCATTGAGGGCTATCTGAAAACGGCTCTGGCGCTGAAGTTGTCTGTGAATGTGGAGTTGGTGGCATGTGAAACCCGCATGTGGAGCATTGGTTTGTGTGCGATGCTCTACCAGATTCATTAGTAGATAATGCACTCAAAGGGGATTAAGCATAGAGCGTGAAAAGTGAGTTTCCTTGAGAGCTGCTTGGAAGCCTGATGGTGTATGAAGTTAGTGAGCCAAATGGAGTTGTTCTCCCACAAGAACCACTCGGCTGCTTCTTCTTCAATATGCCCTTCACCAACATGGAGTGTTTCCTTGATTGAATTAGCTCTCACATCAATATTTGCGTCTAGAGCCTATGCATTGAGGGCTATCTGAAAACGGCTCAGGCGCTGAAGTTGTCTGTGAATGTGGAGTTGGTGGCATGTGAAACCCGCATGTGGAGCATTGGTTTGTGTGCGATGCTCTACCAGGTTCATTCCTAGATAATGCACTCAAAGGGCATTAAGCATAGAGTGTGAAAAGTGAATTTCCTTGAGAGCTGCTTGGAAGCCTGATGGTGTATGAAGTTAGTGAGCCAAATGGAGTTGTTCTCCCACAAGAACCACTCGGCTGCTTCTTCTTTAATATGCCCTTCACCAACATGCAGTGTTTCCTTGATTGAATTAGCTCTCACACCAATATTTGCGTCTAGAGCCTTTGCATTGAGGGCTATCTGAAAACGGCTCTGGCGCTGAAGATGTCTGTGAATGTGGAGTTGGAGGCATGTGAAACCCACATGTGGAACCTTGGTTTGTGTGCGATGCTGACCAAGCTTCTTTCAGTCCTAGGCACTCAAAGGGCATTAAGCATAGAGTGTGAAAAGTGAGTTTCCTTGAGAGCTGCTTGGAAGCCTGATGGTGTGTGAAGTTAGTGAGCCAAATGGAGTTGTTCTCACACAAGAACCACTCGGCTGCTTCTTCTTCAATATGCCCTTCACCAACATGCAGTGTTTCCTTGATTGAATTAGCTCTCACACCAATATTTGCGTCTAGAGCATTTGCATTGAGGGCTATCTGAAAACGGCTTTGGCGCTGATGTTGTCTGTGAATGTGGAGTTGGTGGCATGTGAAACCAGCATGTGGAGCATTGGTTTGTGTGCGATGCTCTACCAGGGTCATTCCTAGATAATGCACTCAAAGGGCATTAAGCATAGAGTGTGAAAAGTGAGTTTCCTTGAGAGCTGCTTGGAAGCCTGATGGTGTGTGAAGTTAGTGAGCCAAATGGAGTTGTTCTCCCACAAGAACCACTCGGCTGCTTCTTCCTCAATATGCCCTTCACCAACATGCAGTGTTTCCTTGATTGAATTAGCTCTCACACCAATATTTGCGTCTAGAGCCTTTGCATTGAGGGCTATCTGAAAACGGCTTTGACGCTGATGTTGTCTGTGAATGTGGAGTTGGTGGCATGTGAAACCCGCATGTGGAGCATTGGTTTGTGTGCGATGCTCTACCAGGTTCATTCCTAGATAATGCACTCAAAGGGCATTAAGCATAGAGTGTGAAAAGTGAGTTTCCTTGAGAGCTGCTTGGAAGCCTGATGGTGTATGAAGTTAGTGAGCCAAATGGAGTTGTTCTCCCACAAGAACCACTCGGCTGCTTCTTCTTCAATATGCGCTTCACCAACATGCAGTGTTTCCTTGATTGAATTAGCTCTCACACCAATATTTGCGTCTAGAGCCTTTGCATTGAGGGCTATCTGAAAACGGCTCTGGCGCTGAAGTTGTCTGTGAATGTGGAGTTGGTGGCATGTGAAACCCGCATGTGGAGCATTGGTTTGTGTGCGATGCTGACCAAGATTCTTTCAGTCCTAGGCACTCAAAGGGCATTAAGCATAGAGTGTGAAAAGTGAGTTTCCTTGAGAGCTGCTTGGAAGCCTGATGGTGTGTGAAGTTAGTGAGCCAAATGGAGTTGTTCTCACACAAGAACCACTCGGCTGCTTCTTCTTCAATATGCCCTTCACCAACATGCAGTGTTTCCTTGATTGAATTAGCTCTCACACCAATATTTGCGTCTAGAGCATTTGCATTCAGGGCTATCTGAAAACGGCTTTGGCGCTGATGTTGTCTGTGAATGTGGAGTTGGTGGCATGTGAAACCAGCATGTGGAGCATTGGTTTGTGTGCGATGCTCTACCAGGGTCATTCCTAGATAATGCACTCAAAGGGCATTAAGCATAGAGTGTGAAAAGTGAGTTTCCTTGAGAGCTGCTTGGAAGCCTGATGGTGTGTGAAGTTAGTGAGCCAAATGGAGTTGTTCTCCCACAAGAACCACTCGGCTGCTTCTTCCTCAATATGCCCTTCACCAACATGCAGTGTTTCCTTGATTGAATTAGCTCTCACACCAATATTTGCGTCTAGAGCCTTTGCATTGAGGGCTATCTGAAAACGGCTTTGACGCTGATGTTGTCTGTGAATGTGGAGTTGGTGGCATGTGAAACCCGCATGTGGAGCATTGGTTTGTGTGCGATGCTCTACCAGGTTCATTCCTAGATAATGCACTCAAAGGGCATTAAGCATAGAGTGTGAAAAGTGAGTTTCCTTGAGAGCTGCTTGGAAGCCTGATGGTGTATGAAGTTAGTGAGCCAAATGGAGTTGTTCTCCCACAAGAACCACTCGGCTGCTTCTTCTTCAATATGCGCTTCACCAACATGCAGTGTTTCCTTGATTGAATTAGCTCTCACACCAATATTTGCGTCTAGAGCCTTTGCATTGAGGGCTATCTGAAAACGGCTCTGGCGCTGAAGTTGTCTGTGAATGTGGAGTTGGTGGCATGTGAAACCCGCATGTGGAGCATTGGTTTGTGTGCGATGCTGACCAAGCTTCTTTCAGTCCTAGGCACTCAAAGGGCATTAAGCATAGAGTGTGAAAAGTGAGTTTCCTTGAGAGCTGCTTGGAAGCCTGATGGTGTGTGAAGTTAGTGAGCAAAATGGAGTTGTTCTCCCACAAGAATCACTCAGCTGCTTCTTCTTCAATATGCCCTTCACCAACATGCAGTGTTTCCTTGATTGAATTAGCTCTCACACCAATATTTGCGTCTAGAGCCTTTGCATTGAGGGCTATCTGAAAAAGGCTCTGGCGCTGAAGTTGTCTGTGAATGTGGAGTTGGTGGCATGTGAAACCCGCATGTGGAGCATTGGTTTGTGTGCGATGCTTACCAAGCTTCTTGCAGTCCTAAGCACTCAAAGGGCATTAAGCATAGAGTGTGAAAAGTGAGTTTCCTTGAGAGCTGCTTGGAAGCCTGATTTTGTGTGAAGTTAGTGAGCCAAATGGAGTTGTTCTCCCACAAGAACCACTCGGCTGCTTCTTCCTCAATATGCCCTTAACAACATGCAGTGTTTCCTTGATTGAATGAGCTCTCACACCAATATTTGCGTCTTGGGCCTTTGCATTGAGGGCTATCTGAAAACGGCTTTGGCGCTGAAGTTGTCTGTGAATGTGGAGTTGGTAGCATGTGAAAACCGCATGTGGAGCATTGGTTTGTGTGCGATGCTGACCAAGCGTCTTTTGCGTCCTAGGCACTCAAAGGGCATTAAGCATAGAGTGTGAAATGTGAGTTTCCTTGAGAGCTGCTTGGAAGCCTGATGGTGTGTGAAGTTAGTGAGCCAAATGGAGTTGTTCTCACACAAGAACCACTCGGCTGCTTCTTCTTCAATATGCCCTTCACCAACATGCAGTGTTTCCTTGATTGAATTAGCTCTCACACCAATATTTGCGTCTAGAGCCTTTGCATTGAGGGCTATCTGAAAACGGCTCTGGCGCTGAAGTTGTCTGTGAATGTGGAGTTGGTAGCATGTGAAACCCGCATGTGGAGCATTGGTTTGTGTGCGATGCTCTACCAGGTTCATTCCTAGATAATGCACTCAAAGGGCATTAAGCATAGAGTGTGAAAAGTGAGTTTCCTTGAGAGCTGCTTGGAAGCCTGATGGTGTATGAAGTTAGTGAGCCAAATGGAGTTGTTCTCCCACAAGAACCACTCGGCTGCTTCTTCTTCAATATGCGCTTCACCAACATGCAGTGTTTCCTTGATTGAATTAGCTCTCACACCAATATTTGCGTCTAGAGCCTTTGCATTGAGGGCTATCTGAAAACGGCTCTGGCGCTGAAGTTGTCTGTGAATGTGGAGTTGGTGGCATGTGAAACCCGCATGTGGAGCATTGGTTTGTGTGCGATGCTGACCAAGCTTCTTTCAGTCCTAGGCACTCAAAGGGCATTAAGCATAGAGTGTGAAAAGTGAGTTTCCTTGAGAGCTGCTTGGAAGCCTGATGGTGTGTGAAGTTAGTGAGCCAAATGGAGTTGTTCTCACACAAGAACCACTCGGCTGCTTCTTCTTCAATATGCCCTTCACCAACATGCAGTGTTTCCTTGATTGAATTAGCTCTCACACCAATATTTGCGTCTAGAGCATTTGCATTCAGGGCTATCTGAAAACGGCTTTGGCGCTGATGTTGTCTGTGAATGTGGAGTTGGTGGCATGTGAAACCAGCATGTGGAGCATTGGTTTGTGTGCGATGCTCTACCAGGGTCATTCCTAGATAATGCACTCAAAGGGCATTAAGCATAGAGTGTGAAAAGTGAGTTTCCTTGAGAGCTGCTTGGAAGCCTGATGGTGTGTGAAGTTAGTGAGCCAAATGGAGTTGTTCTCCCACAAGAACCACTCGGCTGCTTCTTCCTCAATATGCCCTTCACCAACATGCAGTGTTTCCTTGATTGAATTAGCTCTCACACCAATATTTGCGTCTAGAGCCTTTGCATTGAGGGCTATCTGAAAACGGCTCTGGCGCTGAAGTTGTCTGTGAATGTGGAGTTGGTGGCATGTGAAACCCGCATGTGGAGCATTGGTTTGTGTGCGATGCTGACCAAGCTTCTTTCAGTCCTAGGCACTCAAAGGGCATTAAGCATAGAGTGTGAAAAGTGAGTTTCCTTGAGAGCTGCTTGGAAGCCTGATGGTGTGTGAAGTTAGTGAGCCAAATGGAGTTGTTCTCCCACAAGAACCACTCGGCTGCTTCTTCTTCAATATGCCCTTCACCAACATGCAGTGTTTCCTTGATTGAATTAGCTCTCACACCAATATTTGCGTCTAGATCCTTTGCATTGAGGGCTATCTGAAAACGGCTTTGGCGCTGAAGTTGTCTGTGAATGTGGAGTTGGTGGCATGTGAAACCCGCATGTGGAGCATTGGTTTGTGTGCGATGCTCTACCAGTTCATTCCTAGATAATGCACTCAAAGGGCATTAAGCATAGAGTGTGAAAAGTGAGTTTCCTTGAGAGCTGCTTGGAAGCCTGATGGTGTGTGAAGTTAGTGAGCAAAATGGAGTTGTTCTCCCACAAGAATCACTCAGCTGCTTCTTCTTCAATATGCCCTTCAACAACATGCAGTGTTTCCTTGATTGAATTAGCTCTCACACCAATATTTGCGTCTAGAGCCTTTGCATTGAGGGCTATCTGAAAAAGGCTCTGGCGCTGAAGTTGTCTGTGAATGTGGAGTTGGTGGCATGTGAAACCCGCATGTGGAGCATTGGTTTGTGTGCGATGCTTACCAAGCTTCTTGCAGTCCTAAGCACTCAAAGGGCATTAAGCATAGAGTGTGAAAAGTGAGTTTCCTTGAGAGCTGCTTGGAAGCCTGATTTTGTGTGAAGTTAGTGAGCCAAATGGAGTTGTTCTCCCACAAGAACCACTCGGCTGCTTCTTCCTCAATATGCCCTTAACAACATGCAGTGTTTCCTTGATAGAATGAGCTCTCACACCAATATTTGCGTCTTGGGCCTTTGCATTGAGGGCTATCTGAAAACGGCTTTGGCGCTGAAGTTGTCTGTGAATGTGGAGTTGGTAGCATGTGAAAACCGCATGTGGAGCATTGGTTTGTGTGCGATGCTGACCAAGCGTCTTTTGAGTCCTAGGCACTCAAAGGGCATTAAGCATAGAGTGTGAAATGTGAGTTTCCTTGAGAGCTGCTTGGAAGCCTGATGGTGTGTGAAGTTAGTGAGCCAAATGGAGTTGTTCTCACACAAGAACCACTCGGCTGCTTCTTCTTCAATATGCCCTTCACCAACATGCAGTGTTTCCTTGATTGAATTAGCTCTCACACCAATATTTGCGTCTAGAGCCTTTGCATTGAGGGCTATCTGAAAACGGCTTTGGCGCTGAAGTTGTCTGTGAATGTGGAGTTGGTAGCATGTGAAACCCGCATGTGGAGCATTGGTTTGTGTGCGATGCTCTACCAGGTTCATTCCTAGATAATGCACTCAAAGGGCATTAAGCATAGAGTGTGAAAAGTGAGTTTCCTTGAGAGCTGCTTGGAAGCCTGATGGTGTGTGAACTCAGTGAGCCAAATGGAGTTGTTCTCCCATAAGAACCACTCGGCTGCTTCTTCTTCAACGTGCCCTTCACCAACATGCAGTGTTTCCTTGATTGAATTAGCTCTCACACCAATATTTGCGTCTAGAGCCTTTGCATTGAGGGCTATCTGAAAACGGCTTTGGCGCTGAAGATGTCTGTGAATGTGGAGTTGGAGGCATGTGAAACCCACATGTGGAACCTTGGTTTGTGTGCGATGCTGACCAAGCTTCTTTCAGTCCTAGGCACTCAACGGGCATTAAGCATAGAGTGTGAAAAGTGAGTTTCCTTGAGAGCTGCTTGGAAGCCTGATGGTGTGTGAAGTTAGTGAGCCAAATGGAGTTGTTCTCCCACAAGAACCACTCGGCTGCTTCTTCTTCAATATGCCCTTCACCAACATGCAGTGTTTCCTTGATTGAAATAGCTCTCACACCAATATTTGCGTCTAGAGCCTTTGCATTGAGGGCTATCTGAAAACGGCTTTGGCGCTGATGTTGTCTGTGAATGCGGAGTTGGTGGCATGTGAAACCCGCATGTGGAGCATTGGTTTGTGTGCGATGCTCTACCAGGGTAATTCCTAGATAATGCACTCAAAGGGCATTAAGCCTAGAGTGTGAAAAGTGAGTTTTCTTGAGAGCTGCTTGGAAGCCTGATGGTGTGTGAAGTTAGTGAGCAAAATGGAGTTGTTCTCCCACAAGAACCACTCGGCTGCTTCTTCCTCAATATGCCCTTAACAACATGCAGTGTTTCCTTGATTGAATGAGCTCTCACACCAATATTTGCGTCTAGGGCCTTTGCATTGAGGGCTATCTGAAAACGGCTCTGGCGCTGAAGTTGTCTGTGAATGTGGAGTTGGTGGCATGTGAAACCCGCATGTGGAGCATTGGTTTGTGTGCGATGCTGACCAAGCTTCTTTTGAGTCCTAGGCACTCAAAGGGCATTAAGCATAGAGTGTGAAAATTGAGTTTCCTTAAGAGCTGCTTGGAAGCCTGATGGTGTGTGAAGTTAGTGAGCAAAATGGAGTTGTTCTCCCACAAGAACCACTCAGCTGCTTCTTCTTCAATATGCCCTTCAGTAACATGCAGTGTTTCCTTGATTGAATTAGCTCTCACACCAATATTTGCGTCTAGAGCCTTTGCATTGAGGGCTATCTGAAAACAGCTTTGGCGCTGAAGTTGTTTGTGAATGTGGAGTTGGTGGCATGTGAAACCCGCATGTGGAGCATTGGTTTGTGTGCGATGCTGACCAAGCTTCTTTCAGTCCTAGGCACTCAAAGGGCATTAAGCATAGAGTGTGAAAAGTGAGTTTCCTTGAGAGCTGCTTGGAAGGCTAATGGTGTGTGAAGTTAGTGAGCCAAATCGAGTTGTTCTCCCACAAGAACCACTCGGCTGCTTCTTCTTCAATATGCCCTTCACCAACATGCAGTGTTTCCTTGATTGAATTAGCTCTCACACCAATATTTGCGTCTAGAGCCTTTGCATTGAGGGCTATCTGAAAACGGCTCTGGCGCTGAAGTTGTCTTTGAATGTGGAGTTGGTGGCATGTGAAACCCGCATGTGGAGCATTGGTTTGTGTGCGATGCTCTACCAGGGTCATTCCTAGATAATGCACTCAAAGGGCATTAAGCATAGAGTGTGAAAAGTGAGTTTCCTTGAGAGCTCCTTGGAAGCCTGATGGTGTGTGAAGTTAGTGAGCCAAATGGAGTTGTTCTCCCACAAGAATCACTCAGCTGCTTCTTCTTCAATATGCCCTTCAACAACATGCAGTGTTTCCTTGATTGATTTAGCTCTCACACCAATATTTGCGTCTAGAGCCTTTGCATTGAGGGCTATCTGAAAAAGGCTCTGGCGCTGAAGTTGTCTGTGAATGTGGAGTTGGTGGCATGTGAAACCCGCATGTGGAGCATTGGTTTGTGTGCGATGCTGACAAAGCTTTTTGCAGTCCTAGGCACTCAAAGGGCATTAAGCATAGAGTGTGAAAAGTGAGTTTCCTTGAGAGCTGCTTGGAAGCCTGATGGTGTGTGAAGTCAGTGGGCCAAACGGAGTTGTTCTCCCACAAGAACCACCCGGCTGCTTCTTCTTCAATATGCCCTTCACCAACATGCAGTGTTTCCTGATTGAATTAGCTCTCACACCAATATTTGCGTCTAGAGCCTTTGCATTGAGGGCTATCTGAAAACGGCTTTGGCGCTGAAGTTGTCTGTGAATGTGGAGTTGGTGGCATGTGAAACCCGCATGTGGAGCATTGGTTTGTGTGCGATGCTCTACCAGTGCATTCCTAGATAATGCACTCAAAGGGCATTAAGCATAGAGTGTGAAAAGTGAGTTTCCTTGAGAGCTGCTTGGAAGCCTGATGGTTTATGAAGTTAGTGAGCAAAATGGAGTTGTTCTCCCACAAGAATCACTCAGCTGCTTCTTCTTCAATATGCCCTTCACCAACATGCAGTGTTTCCTTGATTGAATTAGCTCTCACACCAATATTTGCGTCTAGAGCCTTTGCATTGAGGGCTATCTGAAAAAGGCTCTGGCGCTGAAGTTGTCTGTGAATGTGGAGTTGGTGGCATGTGAAACCCGCATGTGGAGCATTGGTTTGTGTGCGATGCTGACAAAACTTGTTGCAGTCCTAGGCACTCAAAGGGCATTAAGCATAGAGTGTGAAAAGTGAGTTTCCTTGAGAGCTGCTTGGAAGCCTGATGGTGTGTGAAGTCAGTGGGCCAAATGGAGTTGTTCTCCCACAAGAACCACCCGGCTGCTTCTTCTTCAATATGCCCTTCACCAACATGCAGTGTTTCCTTGATTGAATTAGCTCTCACACCAATATTTGCGTCTAGAGCCTTTGCATTGAGGGCTATCTGAAAACGGCTTTGGCGCTGATGTTGTCTGTGAATGCGGAGTTGGTGGCATGTGAAACCCGCATGTGGAGCATTGGTTTGTGTGCGATGCTCTACCAGGGTCATTCCTAGATAATGCACTCAAAGGGCATTAAGCATAGAGTGTGAAAAGTGAGTTTTCTTGAGAGCTGCTTGGAAGCCTGATGGTGTGTGAAGTTAGTGAGCCAAATGGAGTTGTTCTCCCACAAGAACCACTCGGCTGCTTCTTCCTCAATATGCCCTTAACAACATGCAGTGTTTCCTTGATTGAATGAGCTCTCACACCAATATTTGCGTCTTGGGCCTTTGCATTGAGGGCTATCTGAAAACGGCTTTGGCGCTGAAGTTGTCTGTGAATGTGGAGTTGGTAGCATGTGAAAACCGCATGTGGAGCATTGGTTTGTGTGCGATGCTGACCAAGCGTCTTTTGAGTCCTAGGCACTCAAAGGGCATTAAGCATAGAGTGTGAAATGTGAGTTTCCTTGAGAGCTGCTTGGAAGCCTGATGGTGTGTGAAGTTAGTGAGCCAAATGGAGTTGTTCTCACACAAGAACCACTCGGCTGCTTCTTCTTCAATATGCCCTTCACCAACATGCAGTGTTTCCTTGATTGAATTAGCTCTCACACCAATATTTGCGTCTAGAGCCTTTGCATTGAGGGCTATCTGAAAACGGCTCTGGCGCTGAAGTTGTCTGTGAATGTGGAGTTGGTGGCATGTGAAACCCGCATGTGGAGCATTGGTTTGTGTGCGATGCTCTACCAGGGTCATTCCTAGATAATGCACTCAAAGGGCATTAAGCATAGAGTGTGAAAAGTGAGTTTCCTTGAGAGCTCCTTGGAAGCCTGATGGTGTGTGAAGTTAGTGAGCCAAATGGAGTTGTTCTCCCACAAGAATCACTCAGCTGCTTCTTCTTCAATATGCCCTTCAACAACATGCAGTGTTTCCTTGATTGATTTAGCTCTCACACCAATATTTGCGTCTAGAGCCTTTGCATTGAGGGCTATCTGAAAAAGGCTCTGGCGCTGAAGTTGTCTGTGAATGTGGAGTTGGTGGCATGTGAAACCCGCATGTGGAGCATTGGTTTGTGTGCGATGCTGACAAAGCTTTTTGCAGTCCTAGGCACTCAAAGGGCATTAAGCATAGAGTGTGAAAAGTGAGTTTCCTTGAGAGCTGCTTGGAAGCCTGATGGTGTGTGAAGTCAGTGGGCCAAACGGAGTTGTTCTCCCACAAGAACCACCCGGCTGCTTCTTCTTCAATATGCCCTTCACCAACATGCAGTGTTTCCTGATTGAATTAGCTCTCACACCAATATTTGCGTCTAGAGCCTTTGCATTGAGGGCTATCTGAAAACGGCTTTGGCGCTGAAGTTGTCTGTGAATGTGGAGTTGGTGGCATGTGAAACCCGCATGTGGAGCATTGGTTTGTGTGCGATGCTCTACCAGTGCATTCCTAGATAATGCACTCAAAGGGCATTAAGCATAGAGTGTGAAAAGTGAGTTTCCTTGAGAGCTGCTTGGAAGCCTGATGGTTTATGAAGTTAGTGAGCAAAATGGAGTTGTTCTCCCACAAGAATCACTCAGCTGCTTCTTCTTCAATATGCCCTTCACCAACATGCAGTGTTTCCTTGATTGAATTAGCTCTCACACCAATATTTGCGTCTAGAGCCTTTGCATTGAGGGCTATCTGAAAAAGGCTCTGGCGCTGAAGTTGTCTGTGAATGTGGAGTTGGTGGCATGTGAAACCCGCATGTGGAGCATTGGTTTGTGTGCGATGCTGACAAAACTTGTTGCAGTCCTAGGCACTCAAAGGGCATTAAGCATAGAGTGTGAAAAGTGAGTTTCCTTGAGAGCTGCTTGGAAGCCTGATGGTGTGTGAAGTCAGTGGGCCAAATGGAGTTGTTCTCCCACAAGAACCACCCGGCTGCTTCTTCTTCAATATGCCCTTCACCAACATGCAGTGTTTCCTTGATTGAATTAGCTCTCACACCAATATTTGCGTCTAGAGCCTTTGCATTGAGGGCTATCTGAAAACGGCTTTGGCGCTGATGTTGTCTGTGAATGCGGAGTTGGTGGCATGTGAAACCCGCATGTGGAGCATTGGTTTGTGTGCGATGCTCTACCAGGGTCATTCCTAGATAATGCACTCAAAGGGCATTAAGCATAGAGTGTGAAAAGTGAGTTTTCTTGAGAGCTGCTTGGAAGCCTGATGGTGTGTGAAGTTAGTGAGCCAAATGGAGTTGTTCTCCCACAAGAACCACTCGGCTGCTTCTTCCTCAATATGCCCTTAACAACATGCAGTGTTTCCTTGATTGAATGAGCTCTCACACCAATATTTGCGTCTAGGGCCTTTGCATTGAGGGCTATCTGAAAACGGCTTTGGCGCTGAAGTTGTCTGTGAATGTGGAGTTGGTGGCATGTGAAACCCGCATGTGGAGCATTGGTTTGTGTGCAATGCTGACCAAGCTTCTTTTGAGTCCTAGGCACTCAAAGGGCATTAAGCATAGAGTGTGAAAATTGAGTTTCCTTAAGAGCTGCTTGGAAGCCTGATGGTGTGTGAAGTTAGTGAGCCAAATGGAGTTGTTCTCCCACAAGAACCACTCGGCTGCTTCTTCTTCAATATGCCCTTCACTAACATGCAGTGTTTCCTTGATTGAATTAGCTCTCACACCAATATTTGCGTCTAGAGCCTTTGCATTGAGGGCTATCTGAAAACGGCTGTGGCGCTGAAGTTGTTTGTGAATGTGGAGTTGGTGGCATGTGAAACCCGCATGTGGAGCATTGGTTTGTGTGCGATGCTGACCAAGCTTCTTTCAGTCCTAGGCACTCAAAGGGCATTAAGCATAGAGTGTGAAAAGTGAGTTTCCTTGAGAGCTGCTTGGAAGGCTAATGGTGTGTGAAGTTAGTGAGCCAAATCGAGTTGTTCTCCCACAAGAACCACTCGGCTGCTTCTTCTTCAATATGCCCTTCACCAACATGCAGTGTTTCCTTGATTGAATTAGCTCTCACACCAATATTTGCGTCTAGAGCCTTTGCATTGAGGGCTATCTGAAAACGGCTCTGGCGCTGAAGTTGTCTTTGAATGTGGAGTTGGTGGCATGTGAAACCCGCATGTGGAGCATTGGTTTGTGTGCGATGCTCTACCAGTTCATTCCTAGATAATGCACTCAAAGGGCATTAAGCATAGAGTGTGAAAAGTGAGTTTCCTTGAGAGCTGCATGGAAGCCTGATGGTGTGTGAAGTTAGTGAGCCAAATGGAGTTGTTCTCCCACAAGAATCACTCAGCTGCTTCTTCTTCAATATGCCCTTCAACAACATGCAGTGTTTCCTTGATTGATTTAGCTCTCACACCAATATTTGCGTCTAGAGCCTTTGCATTGAGGGCTATCTGAAAACGGCTGTGGCGCTGAAGTTGTCTGTGAATGTGGAGTTGGTGGCATGTGAAACCCGCATGTGGAGCATTGGTTTTTGTGCGATGCTTACCAAGCTTCTTGCAGTCCTAGGCACTCAAATGGCATTAAGCATAGAGTGTGAAAAGTGAGTTTCCTTGAGAGCTGCTTGGAAGCCTGATGGTGTGTGAAGTTAGTGAGCCAAATGGAGTTGTTCTCCCACAAGAACCACTCGGCTGCTTCTTCCTCAATATGCCCTTAACAACATGCAGTGTTTCCTTGATTGAATTAGCTCTCACACCAATATTTGCGTCTAGAGCCTTTGCATTGAGGGCTATCTGAAAACGGCTCTGGCGCTGAAGTTGTCTGTGAATGCGGAGTTGGTGGCATGTGAAACCCGCATGTGGAGCATTGGTTTGTGTGTGATGCTCTACCAGTTCATTCCTAGCTAATGCACTCAAAGGGCATTAAGCATAGAGTGTGAAAAGTGAGTTTCCTTGAGAGCTGCTTGGAAGCCTGATGGTGTGTGAGGTCAGTGAGCCAAATGGAGTTGTTCTCCCACAAGAACCACTCGGCTGCTTCTTCCTCAATATGCCCTTAACAACATGCAGTGTTTCCTTGATTGAATGAGCTCTCACACCAATATTTGCGTCTTGGGCCTTTGCATTGAGGGCTATCTGAAAACGGCTTTGGCGCTGAAGTTGTCTGTGAATGTGGAGTTGGTAGCATGTGAAACCCACATGTGGAGCATTGGTTTGTGTGCGATGCTCTCCAAGCTTCTTCTCGGTCCTATGCAGTGAAAGGGCATTAAACATAGAGTGTGAAAAGTGAGTTTCCTTGAGAGCTGCTTGGAAGCCTGATGGTGTGTGAAGTCAGTGAGCCAAATGGAGTTGTTCTCACACAAGAACCACTCGGCTGCTTCTTCTTCAATATGCCCTTCACCAACATGCAGTGTTTCCTTGATTGAATTAGCTCTCACACCAATATTTGTGTCTAGAGCCTTTGCATTGAGGGCTATCTGAAAACGGCTTTGGCACTGAAGATATCCATGAATGTGGAGTTGGTGGCATGTGAAACCCGCATGTGGAGCATTGGTTTGTGTGCGATGCTCTACCAGGTTCATTCCTGATAATGCACTCAAAGGGCATTAAGCATAGAGTGTGAAAAGTGAGTTTCCTTGAGATCTGCTTGGAAGCCTGATGGTGTGTGAAGTCAGTGAGCCAAATGGAGTTGGTCTCCCACAAGAACCACTCGGCTGCTTCTTCTTCAATATGCCCTTCACCATCATGCAGTGTTTCCTTGATTGAATTAGCTCTCACACCAATATTTGCGTCTAGGGCCTTTGCATTGAGGGCTATCTGAAAACGGCTTTGGCGCTGAAGTTGTCTGTAAATGTGGAGTTGGTGGCATGTGAAACCCGCATGTGGAGCATTGGTTTGTGTTAGACGCTCACCAAGTTCTTTAGAGTCCTAAGCACTCAAAGGGCATTAAGCATAGAGTGTGAAAAGTGAGTTTCCTTGAGAGCTGCTTGGAAGCCTGATGGAGTGTGAAGTTAGTGAGCCAAATGGAGTTGTTCTCCCACAAGAAGCACTTGGCTGCTTCTTCTTCAATATGCCCTTCATCAGCATGCAATGTTTCCTTGACTGAATTAGCTCTCACACCAATATTTGCGTCTAGAGCCTTTGCATTGAGGGCTATCTGAAAATGGCTCTGGCGCTGAAGTTGTGCGTGAATATGCAGTTTGTGGCATGTGAAACCCGCATGTGGAGCATTGGTTTGTGTTTGATGCTCACCCAGGTTCTTTTGAGTCCTAGGCACTCAAAGGGCATTAAGCATAGAGTGTGAAAAGTGAGTTTCCTTGAGAGCTGCTTGGAAGCCTGATGGTGTGTGAAGTTAGTGAGCCAAATGGAGTTGTTATCCTATAAGAACCACTCGGCTGATTCTTCTTCAATATGCCCTTCACCAACATGCAATATTTCCTTGACTGAATTAGCTCACACACCAATATTTGCGTCTAGAGCCATTGCATTGAGGGCTATCTGAAAACGACTGTGGCGCTGAAGTTGTCTGTGAATGTGGAGTTGGTGGCATGTGAAACCCGCATGTGGAGCATTCGTTTGTGTGCGATACTCACCAAGCTTCTTCTCAGTCCTAGGCACTTAAAGGGCATTAAGCATAGAGTGTAAAAAGTGAGTTTCCTTGAGAGCTGCTTGGAAGCCTGATGGTGTGTGAAGACAGTGAGCCAAATGGAGTTGTTCTCCCACAAAAACCACTCGGCTGCTTCTTCTTCAATATGCCCTTCACCAACATGCAGTGTTTCCTTGATTGAATTAGCTCTCACACCAATATTTGTGTCTAGAGCCTTTGCATTGAGGGCTATCTGAAAACGGCTTTGGCGCTGAAGTTGTCTGTGAATGTGGAGTTGGTGGCATGTGAAACCCGCATGTGGAGCATTGGTTTGTGTGCGATGCTCTACCAGTTCATTCGTACATAATGCACTAAATGGCATTAAGCATAGAGTGTGAAAAGTGAGTTTCCTTGAGAGCTGCTTGGAAGCCTGATGGTGTGTGAAGTCAGTGAGCCAAATGGAGTTGTTCTCCCACAAGAA
The DNA here is from genome assembly GCF_030435755.1 of Ochotona princeps. Taxonomy (NCBI): domain Eukaryota; kingdom Metazoa; phylum Chordata; class Mammalia; order Lagomorpha; family Ochotonidae; genus Ochotona; species Ochotona princeps. The sequence goes on along the minus strand of NW_026696363.1, from coordinate 5,130 downwards.
CCACTCGGCTGCTTCTTCTTCAATATGCCCTTCACCAACATGCAGTGTTTCCTTGATTGAATTAGCTCTCACACCAATATTTGCGTCTAGAGCCTTTGCATTGAGGGCTATCTGAAAACGGCTTTGGCGCTGAAGATGTCTGTGAATGTGGAGTTGGAGGCATGTGAAACCCACATGTGGAACCTTGGTTTGTGTGCGATGCTGACCAAGCTTCTTTCAGTCCTAGGCACTCAAAGGGCATTAAGCATAGAGTGTGAAAAGTGAGTTTCCTTGAGAGCTGCTTGGAAGCCTGATGGTGTGTGAAGTTAGTGAGCCAAATGGAGTTGTTCTCCCACAAGAACCACTCAGCTGCTTCTTCTTCAATATGCCCTTCACCAACATGCAGTGTTTCCTTGATTGAATTAGCTCTCACACCAATATTTGCGTCTAGAGCCTTTGCATTGAGGGCTATCTGAAAACGGCTTTGGCGCTGATGTTGTCTGTGAATGTGGAGTTGGTGGCATGTGAAACCCGCATGTGGAGCATTGGTTTGTGTGCGACGCTCTACCAGGGTCATTCCTAGATAATGCACTCAAAGGGCATTAAGCATAGAGTGTGAAAAGTGAGTTTTCTTGAGAGCTGCTTGGAAGCCTGATGGTGTGTGAAGTTAGTGAGCCAAATGGAGTTGTTCTCCCACAAGAACCACTCGGCTGCTTCTTCCTCATTATGCCCTTAACAACATGCAGTGTTTCCTTGATTGAATGAACTCTCACACCAATATTTGCGTCTAGGGCCTTTGCATTGAGGGCTATCTGAAAACGGCTTTGGCGCTGAAGTTGTCTGTGAATGTGGAGTTGGTGGCATGTGAAACCCGCATGTGGAGCATTGGTTTGTGTGCGATGCTGACCAAGCTTCTTTTGAGTCCTAGGCACTCAAAGGGCATTAAGCATAGAGTGTGAAAATTGAGTTTCCTTAAGAGCTGCTTGGAAGCCTGATGGTGTGTGAGGTCAGTGAGCCAAATGGAGTTGTTCTCCCACAAGAACCACTCGGCTGCTTCTTCTTCAATATGCCCTTCACTAACATGCAGTGTTTCCTTGATTGAATTAGCTCTCACACCAATATTTGCGTCTAGAGCCTTTGCATTGAGGGCTATCAGAAAACGGCTGTGGCGCTGAAGTTGTTTGTGAATGTGGAGTTGGTGGCATGTGAAACCCGCATGTGGAGCATTGGTTTGTGTGCGATGCTGACCAAGCTTCTTTCAGTCCTAGGCACTCAAAGGGCATTAAGCATAGAGTGTGAAAAGTGAGTTTCCTTGAGAGCTGCTTGGAAGGCTAATGGTGTGTGAAGTTAGTGAGCCAAATCGAGTTGTTCTCCCACAAGAACCACTCGGCTGCTTCTTCTTCAATATGCCCTTCACCAACATGCAGTGTTTCCTTGATTGAATTAGCTCTCACACCAATATTTGCGTCTAGAGCCTTTGCATTGAGGGCTATCTGAAAACGGCTCTGGCGCTGAAGTTGTCTTTGAATGTGGAGTTGGTGGCATGTGAAACCCGCATGTGGAGCATTGGTTTGTGTGCGATGCTCTACCAGGTTCATTCCTAGATAATGCACTCAAAGGGCATTAAGCATAGAGTGTGAAAAGTGAGTTTCCTTGAGAGCTCCTTGGAAGCCTGATGGTGTGTGAAGTTAGTGAGCCAAATGGAGTTGTTCTCCCACAAGAATCACTCAGCTGCTTCTTCTTCAATATGCCCTTCAACAACATGCAGTGTTTCCTTGATTGATTTAGCTCTCACACCAATATTTGCGTCTAGAGCCTTTGCATTGAGGGCTATCTGAAAAAGGCTCTGGCGCTGAAGTTGTCTGTGAATGTGGAGTTGGTGGCATGTGAAACCCGCATGTGGAGCATTGGTTTGTGTGCGATGCTGACAAAGCTTTTTGCAGTCCTAGGCACTCAAAGGGCATTAAGCATAGAGTGTGAAAAGTGAGTTTCCTTGAGAGCTGCTTGGAAGCCTGATGGTGTGTGAAGTCAGTGGGCCAAACGGAGTTGTTCTCCCACAAGAACCACCCGGCTGCTTCTTCTTCAATATGCCCTTCACCAACATGCAGTGTTTCCTTGATTGAATTAGCTCTCACACCAATATTTGCGTCTAGAGCCTTTGCATTGAGGGCTATCTGAAAACGGCTTTGGCGCTGAAGTTGTCTGTGAATGTGGAGTTGGTGGCATGTGAAACCCGCATGTGGAGCATTGGTTTGTGTGCGATGCTCTACCAGTTCATTCCTAGATAATGCACTCAAAGGGCATTAAGCATAGAGTGTGAAAAGTGAGTTTCCTTGAGAGCTGCTTGGAAGCCTGATGGTGTGTGAAGTTAGTGAGCAAAATGGAGTTGTTCTCCCACAAGAATCACTCAGCTGCTTCTTCTTCAATATGCCCTTCAACAACATGCAGTGTTTCCTTGATTGATTTAGCTCACACCAATATTTGCGTCTAGAGCCTTTGCATTGAGGGCTATCTGAAAACGGCTGTGGCGCTGAAGTTGTCTGTGAATGTGGAGTTGGTGGCATGTGAAACCCGCATGTGGAGCATTGGTTTTTGTGCGATGCTTACCAAGCTTCTTGCAGTCCTAGGCACTCAAATGGCATTAAGCATAGAGTGTGAAAAGTGAGTTTCCTTGAGAGCTGCTTGGAAGCCTGATGGTGTGTGAAGTTAGTGAGCCAAATGGAGTTGTTCTCCCACAAGAACCACTCGGCTGCTTCTTCCTCAATATGCCCTTAACAACATGCAGTGTTTCCTTGATTGAATTAGCTCTCACACCAATATTTGCGTCTAGAGCCTTTGCATTGAGGGCTATCTGAAAACGGCTCTGGCGCTGAAGTTGTCTGTGAATGCGGAGTTGGTGGCATGTGAAACCCGCATGTGGAGCATTGATTTGTGTGCAATGCTCTACCAGTTCATTCCTAGCTAATGCACTCAAAGGGCATTAAGCATAGAGTGTGAAAAGTGAGTTTCCGTGAGAGCTGCTTGGAAGCCTGATGGTGTGTGAAGTCAGTGAGCCAAATGGAGTTGTTCTCCCACAAGAACCACTCGGCTGCTTCTTCTTCAATATGCCCTTCACCAACATGCAGTGTCCTTGATTGATTTAGTTCTCACACCAATATTTGCGTCTAGAGCCTTTGCATTGAGGGTTATCTGAAAACGGCTTTGGCGCTGAAGTTGTCTATGAATGTGGAGTTGGTGGCATGTGAAACCCGCATGTGGAGCATTGGTTTGTGTGGGATGTTCTACCAGGTTCATTCCTAGATAATACACTCAAAGGGCATTAAGCATAGAGTGTGAAAAGTGAGTTTTCTTGAGAGCTGCTTGGAAGCCTGATGGTGTGTGAAGTTAGTGAGCCAAATGGAGTTGTTCTCACACAAGAACCACTCGGCTGCTTCTTCTTCAATATGCCCTTCACCAACATGCAGTGTTTCCTTGATTGAATTAGTTCTCACACCAATATTTGTGTCTAGAGCCTTTGCATTGAGGGCTATCTGAAAACGGCTTTGGCACTGAAGATATCCATGAATGTGGAGTTGGTGGCATGTGAAACCCACATGTGGAGCATTGGTTTGTGTGCGATGCTCTACCAGGTTCACTCCTGATAATGCACTCAAAGGGCATTAAGCATAGAGTGTGAAAAGTGAGTTTCCTTGAGAGCTGCTTGGAAGCCTGATGGTGTGTGAAGTTAGTGAGCCAAATGGAGTTGTTATCCTATAAGAACCACTCGGCTGCTTCTTCTTCAATATGCCCTTCACCAACACGCAATATTTCCTTGACTGAATTAGCTCACACACCAATATTTGCGTCTAGAGCCATTGCATTGAGGGCTATCTGAAAACGACTGTGGCGCTGAAGTTGTCTGTGAATGTGGAGTTGGTGGCATGTGAAACCCGCATGTGGAGCATTGGTTTGTGTGCGATGCTCTACCAGGTTCACTCCTGATAATGCACTCAAAGGGCATTAAGCATAGAGTGTGAAAAGTGAGATTTCTTGACAGCTGCTTGGAAGCCTGATGGTGTATGAAGGTAGTGAGCCAAATGGAGTTGTTCTCCCACAAGAACCACTCGGCTGCTTCTTCTTCAATATGCCCTTCACCAACATGCAGTGTTTCCTTGATTGAATTAGCTCTCACACCAATATTTGCGTCTAGAGCCTTTGCATTGAGGGCTATCTGAAAACGGCTTTGGCGCTGAAGTTGTCTGTGAATGTGGAGTTGGTGGCATGTGAAACCCGCATGTGGAGCATTTGTTTGTGTGCGATGCTCTACCAGTTCATTCGTACATAATGCACTAAATGGCATTAAGCATAGAGTGTGAAAAGTGAGTTTCCTTGAGAGCTGCTTGGAAGCCTGATGGTGTGTGAAGTCAGTGAGCCAAATGGAGTTGTTCTCCCACAAGAACACTCGGCTGCTTCTTCTTCAATATGCCCTTCACCAACATGCAGTGTTTCCTTGATTGAATTAGCTCTCACATCAATATTTGCGTCTAGAGCCTATGCATTGAGGGCTATCTGAAAACGGCTCTGGCGCTGAAGTTGTCTGTGAATGTGGAGTTGGTTGCATGTGAAACCCGCATGTGGAGCATTGGTTTGTGTGCGATGCTCTACCAGGTTCATTCCTAGATAATGCACTCAAAGGGCATTAAGCATAGAGTGTGAAAAGTGAATTTCCTTGAGAGCTGCTTGGAAGCCTGATGGTGTGTGAAGTTAGTGAGCCAAATGGAGTTGTTCTCCCACAAGAACCACTCGGCTGCTTCTTCTTCAATATGCCCTTCACCAACATGCAGTGTTTCCTTGATTGAATTAGCTCTCACACCAATATTTGCGTCTAGAGCCTTTGTATTGAGGGCTATCTGAAAACGGCTTTGGCGCTGAAGATGTCTGTGAATGTGGAGTTGGAGGCATGTGAAACCCACATGTGGAGCATTGGTTTGTGTGCGATGCTGACCAAGCTTCTTTCAGTCCTAGGCACTCAAAGGGCATTAAGCATAGAGTGTGACAAGTGAGTTTCCTTGAGAGCTGCTTGGAAGCCTGATGGTGTGTGAAGTTAGTGAGCCAAATGGAGTTGTTCTCCCACAAGAACCACTCGGCTGCTTCTTCTTCAATATGCCCTTC
>NW_026696362.1:0-59199 GCF_030435755.1 Ochotona princeps | reverse complement strand
TGGGTGAAGGGCATATTGAAGAAGGATCAGCCGAGTGGTTCTTGTGGGAGAACAACTCCCTTTGGCTCACTAACTTCACACACCATCAGGCTTCCAAGCAGCTCTCAAGAAAACTCAGTTTTCACACTATATGCTTAGTGCCCTTTGAGAGTGCATTATCTAGGAATGAACTTGGTAGAGCATCCCACACAAATGAATGCTCCACATGCGGGTTTCACATGCCACCAACTCCACATTCTCAGGCAACTTCAGCGCCACAGCCATTTTCAGATAGCCCTCAATGCAAAGGCTCTAGACGCGAATATTGGTGTGAGAGCTAATTGAATCAAGGAAACACTGCATGTTGGTGAAGGGCATATTGAAGAAGGATCAGCCGAGTGGTTCTTGTGGGAGAACAACTCCATTTGGCTCACTAACTTCACACACCATCAGGCTTCCAAGCAGCTCTCAAGGAAACTCAGTTTTCACACTCTATGCTTAGTGCCCTTTGAGTGCATTATCTAGGAATGAACCTGGTAGAGCATCCCACACAAACGAATGCTCCACATGCGGGTTTCACATGCCACCAACTCCACATTCACAGGCAACTTTAGCGCCACAGCCGTTTTCAGATAGCCCTCAATGCAAAGGCTCTAGACGCAAATATTGGTGTGAGAGCTAATTCAATCAGGGAAGCAGTGCATTTTGGTGAAGGGCATATTGAAGAAGGATCAGCCGAGTGGTTCTTGTGGGGAGAACAACTCCATTTGGCTCACTAACTTCACAGACCATCAGGCTTCCAAGCAGCTCTCAAAGAAACTCAGTTTTCACACTCTATGCTTAGTGCCCCTTTGAGTGCATTATCTAGGAATGAACTTGGTTGAGTATCCCACACAAACGAATGCTCCACATGCGGGTTTCACATGCCACCAACTCCACATTCACAGGCAACTTCAGCGCCACAGCCATTTTCGGATAGCCCTCAATGCAAAGGCTCTAGACGCGAATATTGGTGTGAGAGCTAATTCAATCAAGGAAACACTGCATGTTGGTGAAGGGCATATTGAAGAAGGATCAGCCGAGTGGTGCTTGTGGGAGAACAACTCCATTTGGCTCACTAACTTCACACACCATCAGGCTTCCCAAGCAGCTCTCAAGGAAACTCAGTTTTCACACTCTATGCTTAGTGCCCTTTGAGTGCATTATCTAGGAATGAAACTGGTAGAGCATCCCACACAAACGAATGCTCCACATGCGGGTTTCACATGCCACCAACTCCACATTCACAAGCAACTTCAGCGCCACAGCCGTTTTCAGATAGCCCTCAATGCAAAGGCTCTAGACGCAAATATTGGTGTAAGAGCTAATTCAATCAAGGAAACACTGCATGTTGGTGAAGGGCATATTGAAGAAGGATCAGCCGAGTGGTTCTTGTGGGAGAACAACTCCATTTGGCTCACTAACTTCACACACCATCAGGCTTCCAAGCAGCTCTCAAGGAAACTCAGTTTTCACACTCTATGCTTAGTGCCCTTTGAGTGCCTAGGACTGAAATGAAGCTTGGTAGAGCATCCACACAAACGAATGCTCCACATGCGGGTTTCACATGCCACCAACTCCACATTCACAGGCAACTTCAGCGCCACAGCCGTTTTCAGATAGCCCTCAATGCAAAGGCTCTAGACGCAAATATTGGTGTGAGAGCTAATTGAATCAAGGAAACACTGCATGTTGGTGAAGGGCATATTGAAGAAGGATCAGCCGAGTGGTTCTTGTGGGAGAACAACTCCATTTGGCTCACAAACTTCACACACCATCAGGCTTCCAATCAGCTCTCAAGGAAACTCAGTTTTCACACTCTATGCTTAGTGCCCTTTGAGTGCATTATCTAGGAATGAACTTGGTAGAGCATCCCACACAAACGAATGCTCCACATGCGGGTTTCACATGCCACCAACTCCACATTCTCAGGCAACTTCAGCGCCACAGCCATTATCAGATAGCCCTCAATGCAAAGGCTCTAGACGCAATTATTGGTGTGAGAGATAATTCAATCAAGGAAACACTGCATGTTGGTGAAGGGCATATTGAAGAAGGATCAGCCGAGTGGTTCTTGTGGGAGAACAACTCCATTTGGCCCACTAACTTCACACACCATCAGGCTTCCAAGCAGCTCTCAAGGAAACTCAGTTTTCACACTCTATGCTTAGTGCCCTTTGAGTGCCTAGGACTGAAATGAAGCTTGGTGAGCATCCCACACAAACGAATGCTCCACATGCGGGTTGCACATGGCACCAACTCCACATTCACAGGCAACTTCAGCGCCACAGCCGTTTTCAGATAGTCCTCAATGCAAAGGCTCTAGACGCAAATATTGGTGTGAGAGCTAATTCAATCAGGGAAGCAGTGCATGTTGGTGAAGGGCATATTGAAGAAGGATCAGCCGAGTGGTTCTTGTGGGAGAACAACTCCATTTGGCTCACTAACTTCACACACCATCAGGCTTCCAAGCAGCTCTCAAGGAAACTCAGTTTTCAAACTCTATGCTTAGTGCCCTTTGAGTGCATTATCTAGGAATGAACTTGGTTGAGTATCCCACACAAACGAATGCTCCACATGCGGGTTTCACATGCCACCAACTCCACATTCACAGGCAACTTCAGCGCCACTACCGTTTTCAGATAGCCCTCAATGCAAAGGCTCTAAACACAAATATTGGTGTGAGAGCTAATTCAATCAAGGAAACACTGCATGTTGGTGAAGGGCATATTGAAGAAGGATCAGCCGAGTGGTTCTTGTGGGAGAACAACTCCATTTGGCTCACTAACTTCACACACCATCAGGCTTCCAAGCAGCTCTCAAGGAAACTCAGTTTTCAAACTCTATGCTTAGTGCCCTTTGAGTGCCTAGGACTGAAATGAAGCTTGGTGAGCATCCCACACAAACGCATGCTCCACATGCGGGTTTCAGATGCCACCAACTCCATATTCACAGGCAACTTCAGCGCCACAGCCGTTTTCAGATAGCCCTCATTGCAAAGGCTCTAGACGCAAATATTGGTGTGAGAGCTAATTCAATCAAGGAAACACTGCATGTTGGTGAAGGGCATATTGAAGAAGGATCAGCCGAGTGGTTCTTGTGGGAGAACAACTCCATTTGGCTCACTAACTTCACACACCATCAGGCTTCCAAGCAGCTCTCAAGGAAACTCAGTTTTCACACTCTATGCTTAGTGCCCTTTGAGTGCCTAGGACTGAAATGAAGCTTGGTGAGCATCCCACACAAACGAATGCTCCACATGCGTGTTTCACATGCCACCAACTCCACATTCACAGGCAACTTCAGCGCCACAGCCGTTTTCAGATAGCCCTCAATGCAAAGGCTCTAGACGCAAATATTGGTGTGAGAACTAATTCAATCAAGGAAACACTGCATGTTGGTGAAGGGCATATTGAAGAAGGATCAGCCGAGTGGTTCTTGTGGGAGAACAACTCCATTTGGCTCACTAACTTCACACACCATCAGGTTTCCAAGCAGCTCTCAAGAAAACTCAGTTTTCACACTATATGCTTAGTGCCCTTTGAGTGCATTATCTAGGAATGAACTTGGTAGAGCATCCCACACAAACGAATGCTCCACATGCGGGTTTCACATGCCACCAACTCCACATTCACAGGCAACTTCAGCGCCACAGCCATTTTCAGATAGCCCTCAATGCAAAGGCTCTAGACGCAAATATTGGTGTGAGAGCTAATTCAATCAAGGAAACACTGCATGTTGGTGAAGGGCATATTGAAGAAGGATCAGCCGAGTGGTTCTTGTGGGAGAACAACTCCATTTGGCTCACTAACTTCACACACCATCAGGCTTCCAAGCAGCTCTCAAGGAAACTCAGTTTTCACACTCTATGCTTAGTGCCCTTTGAGTGCATTATCTAGGAATGAACCTGATAGAGCATCCCACACAAACGAATGCTCCACATGCGGGTTTCACATGCCACCAACTCCACATTCTCAGGCAACTTCAGCGCCACAGCCATTTTCAGATAGCCCTCAATGCAAAGGCTCTAGACGCAAATATTGGTGTGAGAGATAATTCAATCAAGGAAACACTGCATGTTGGTGAAGGGCATATTGAAGAAGGATCAGCCGAGTGGTTCTTGTGGGAGAACAACTCCATTTGGCTCACTAACTTCACACACCATCAGGCTTCCAAGCAGCTCTCAAGGAAACTCAGTTTTCACACTCTATGCTTAGTGCCCTTTGAGTGCCTAGGACTGAAATGAAGCTTGGTGAGCATCCCACACAAACGAATGATCCACATGCGGGTTTCACATGCCACCAACTCCACATTCACAGGCAACTTCAGCGCCACAGCCGTTTTCAGATAGCCCTCAATGCAAAGGCTCTAGACGCAAATATTTTTGTGAGAGCTATTTGAATCAAGGAAACACTGCATGTTGGTGAAGGGCATATTGAAGAAGGATCAGCCGAGTGGTTCTTGTGGGAGAACAACTCCCTTTGGCTCACTAACTTCACACACCATCAGGCTTCCAAGCAGCTCTCAAGAAAACTCAGTTTTCACACTATATGCTTAGTGCCCTTTGAGTGCATTATCTAGGAATGAACTTGGTAGAGCATCCCACACAAACAAATGAATGCTCCACATGCGGGTTTCACATGCCACCAACTCCACATTCTCAGGCAACTTCAGCGCCACAGCCATTTTCAGATAGCCCTCAATGCAAAGGCTCTAGACGCGAATATTGGTGTGAGAGCTAATTGAATCAAGGAAACACTGCATGTTGGTGAAGGGCATATTGAAGAAGGATCAGCCGAGTGGTTCTTGTGGGAGAACAACTCCATTTGGCTCACTAACTTCACACACCATCAGGCTTCCAAGCAGCTCTCAAGGAAACTCAGTTTTCACACTCTATGCTTAGTGCCCTTTGAGTGCATTATCTAGGAATGAACCTGGTAGAGCATCCCACACAAACGAATGCTCCTCATGCGGGTTTCACATGCCACCAACTCCACATTCACAGGCAACTTCAGCGCCACAGCCGTTTTCAGATAGACCTCAATGCAAAGGCTCTAGACGCAAATATTGGTGTGAGAGCTAATTCAATCAGGGAAGCAGTGCATTTTGGTGAAGGGCATATTGAAGAAGGATCAGCCGAGTGGTTCTTGTGGGAGAACAACTCCATTTGGCTCACTAACTTCACAGACCATCAGGCTTCCAAGCAGCTCTCAAAGAAACTCAGTTTTCACACTCTATGCTTAGTGCCCTTTGAGTGCATTATCTAGGAATGAACTTGGTTGAGTATCCCACACAAACGAATGCTCCACATGCGGGTTTCACATGCCACCAACTCCACATTCACAGGCAACTTCAGCGCCACAGCCATTTTCGGATAGCCCTCAATGCAAAGGCTCTAGACGCGAATATTGGTGTGAGAGCTAATTCAATCAAGGAAACATTGCATGTTGGTGAAGGGCATATTGAAGAAGGATCAGCCGAGTGGTGCTTGTGGGAGAACAACTCCATTTGGCTCACTAACTTCACACACCATCAGGCTTCCAAGCAGCTCTCAAGGAAACTCAGTTTTCACACTCTATGCTTAGTGCCCTTTGAGTGCATTATCTAGGAATGAAACTGGTAGAGCATCCCACACAAACGAATGCTCCACATGCGGGTTTCACATGCCACCAACTCCACATTCACAAGCAACTTCAGCGCCACAGCCGTTTTCAGATAGCCCTCAATGCAAAGGCTCTAGACGCAAATATTGGTGTAAGAGCTAATTCAATCAAGGAAACACTGCATGTTGGTGAAGGGCATATTGAAGAAGGATCAGCCGAGTGGTTCTTGTGGGAGAACAACTCCATTTGGCCCACTAACTTCACACACCATCAGGCTTCCAAGCAGCTCTCAAGGAAACTCAGTTTTCACACTCTATGCTTAGTGCCCTTTGAGTGCCTAGGACTGAAATGAAGCTTGGTGAGCATCCCACACAAACGAATGCTCCACATGCGGGTTGCACATGGCACCAACTCCACATTCACAGGCAACTTCAGCGCCACAGCCGTTTTCAGATAGTCCTCAATGCAAAGGCTCTAGACGCAAATATTGGTGTGAGAGCTAATTCAATCAGGGAAGCAGTGCATGTTGGTGAAGGGCATATTGAAGAAGGATCAGCCGAGTGGTTCTTGTGGGAGAACAACTCCATTTGGCTCACTAACTTCACACACCATCAGGCTTCCAAGCAGCTCTCAAGGAAACTCAGTTTTCACACTCTATGCTTAGTTCCCTTTGAGTGCATTATCTAGGAATGAACTTGGTTGAGTATCCCACACAAACGAATGCTCCACATGCGGGTTTCACATGCCACCAACTCCACATTCACAGGCAACTTCAGCGCCACAGCCGTTTTCAGATAGCCCTCAATGCAAAGGCTCTAGACACAAATATTGGTGTGAGAGCTAATTCAATCAAGGAAACACTGCATGTTGGTGAAGGGCATATTGAAGAAGGATCAGCCGAGTGGTTCTTGTGGGAGAACAACTCCATTTGGCTCACTAACTTCACACACCATCAGGCTTCCAAGCAGCTCTCAAGGAAACTCAGTTTTCAAACTCTATGCTTAGTGCCCTTTGAGTGCCTAGGACTGAAATGAAGCTTGGTGAGCATCCCACACAAACGCATGCTCCACATGCGGGTTTCAGATGCCACCAACTCCATATTCACAGGCAACTTCAGCGCCACAGCCGTTTTCAGATAGCCCTCATTGCAAAGGCTCTAGACGCAAATATTGGTGTGAGAGCTAATTCAATCAAGGAAACACTGCATGTTGGTGAAGGGCATATTGAAGAAGGATCAGCCGAGTGGTTCTTGTGGGAGAACAACTCCATTTGGCTCACTAACTTCACACACCATCAGGCTTCCAAGCAGCTCTCAAGGAAACTCAGTTTTCAAACTCTATGCTTAGTGCCCTTTGAGTGCCTAGGACTGAAATGAAGCTTGGTGAGCATCCCACACAAACGAATGCTCCACATGCGTGTTTCACATGCCACCAACTCCACATTCACAGGCAACTTCAGCGCCACAGCCGTTTTCAGATAGCCCTCAATGCAAAGGCTCTAGACGCAAATATTGGTGTGAGAACTAATTCAATCAAGGAAACACTGCATGTTGGTGAAGGGCATATTGAAGAAGGATCAGCCGAGTGGTTCTTGTGGGAGAACAACTCCATTTGGCTCACTAACTTCACACACCATCAGGCTTCCAAGCAGCTCTCAAGAAAACTCAGTTTTCACACTATATGCTTAGTGCCCTTTGAGTGCATTATCTAGGAATGAACTTGGTAGAGCATCCCACACAAACGAATGCTCCACATGCGGGTTTCACATGCCACCAACTCCACATTCACAGGCAACTTCAGCGCCACAGCCATTTTCAGATAGACCTCAATGCAAAGGCTCTAGACGCAAATATTGGTGTGAGAGCTAATTCAATCAAGGAAACACTGCATGTTGGTGAAGGGCATATTGAAGAAGGATCAGCCGAGTGGTTCTTGTGGGAGAACAACTCCATTTGGCTCACTAACTTCACACACCATCAGGCTTCCAAGCAGCTCTCAAGGAAACTCAGTTTTCACACTCTATGCTTAGTGCCCTTTGAGTGCATTATCTAGGAATGAACCTGGTAGAGCATCCCACACAAACGAATGCTCCACATGCGGGTTTCACATGCCACCAACTCCACATTCACAAGCAACTTCAGCGCCACAGCCGTTTTCAGATAGCCCTCAATGCAAAGGCTCTAGACGCAAATATTGGTGTGAGAGCTAATTCAATCAAGGAAACACTGCATGTTGGTGAAGGGCATATTGAAGAAGGATCAGCCGAGTGGTTCTTGTGGGAGAACAACTCCATTTGGCTCACTAACTTCACACACCATCAGGCTTCCAAGCAGCTCTCAAGGAAACTCAGTTTTCACACTCTATGCTTAGTGCCCTTTGAGTGCCTAGGACTGAAATGAAGCTTGGTAGAGCATCCCACACAAACGAATGCTCCACATGCGGGTTTCACATGCCACCAACTCCACATTCACAGGCAACTTCAGCGCCACAGCCGTTTTCAGATAGCCCTCAATGCAAAGGCTCTAGACGCAAATATTGGTGTGAGAGCTAATTCAATCAAGGAAACACTGCATGTTGGTGAAGGGCATATTGAAGAAGGATCAGCCGAGTGGTTCTTGTGGGAGAACAACTCAATTTGGCTCACTAACTTCACACACCATCAGGCTTCCAAGCAGCTCTCAAGGAAACTCAGTTGTCACACTCTATGCTTAGTGCCCTTTGAGTGCATTATCTAGGAATGAACTTGGTAGAGTATCCCACACAAACGAATGCTCCACATGCGGGTTTCACATGCCACCAACTCCACATTCTCAGGCAACTTCAGCGCCACAGCCATTTTCAGATAGCCCTCAATGCAAAGGCTCTAGACGCAAATATTGGTGTGAGAGATAATTCAATCAAGGAAACACTGCATGTTGGTGAAGGGCATATTGAAGAAGGATCAGCCGAGTGGTTCTTGTGGGAGAACAACTCCATTTGGGCCCACTAACTTCACACACCATCAGGCTTCCAAGCAGCTCTCAAGGAAACTCAGTTTTCACACTCTATGCTTAGTGCCCTTTGAGTGCCTAGGACTGAAATGAAGCTTGGTGAGCATCCCACACAAACGAATGATCCACATGCGGGTTTCACATGCCACCAACTCCACATTCACAGGCAACTTCAGCGCCACAGCCGTTTTCAGATAGCCCTCAATGTAAAGGCTCTAGACGCAAATATTTTTGTGAGAGCTATTTGAATCAAGGAAACACTGCATGTTGGTGAAGGGCATATTGAAGAAGGATCAGCCGAGTGGTTCTTGTGGGAGAACAACTCCATTTGGCTCACTAACTTCACACACCATCAGGCTTCCAAGCAGCTCTCAAGAAAACTCAGTTTTCACACTATATGCTTAGTGCCCTTTGAGTGCATTATCTAGGAATGAACTTGGTAGAGCATCCCACACAAATGAATGCTCCACATGCGGGTTTCACATGCCACCAACTCCACATTCTCAGGCAACTTCAGCGCCACAGCCATTTTCAGATAGCCCTCAATGCAAAGGCTCTAGACGCGAATATTGGTGTGAGAGCTAATTGAATCAAGGAAACACTGCATGTTGGTGAAGGGCATATTGAAGAAGGATCAGCCGAGTGGTTCTTGTGGGAGAACAACTCCATTTGGCTCACTAACTTCACACACCATCAGGCTTCCAAGCAGCTCTCAAGGAAACTCAGTTTTCACACTCTATGCTTAGTGCCCTTTGAGTGCATTATCTAGGAATGAACCTGGTAGAGCATCCCACACAAACGAATGCTCCTCATGCGGGTTTCACATGCCACCAACTCCACATTCACAGGCAACTTCAGCGCCACAGCCGTTTTCAGATAGACCTCAATGCAAAGGCTCTAGACGCAAATATTGGTGTGAGAGCTAATTCAATCAGGGAAGCAGTGCATTTTGGTGAAGGGCATATTGAAGAAGGATCAGCCGAGTGGTTCTTGTGGGAGAACAACTCCATTTGGCTCACTAACTTCACAGACCATCAGGCTTCCAAGCAGCTCTCAAAGAAACTCAGTTTTCACACTCTATGCTTAGTGCCCTTTGAGTGCATTATCTAGGAATGAACTTGGTTGAGTATCCCACACAAACGAATGCTCCACATGCGGGTTTCACATGCCACCAACTCCACATTCACAAGCAACTTCAGCGCCACAGCCGTTTTCAGATAGCCCTCAATGCAAAGGCTCTAGACGCAAATACTGGTGTAAGAGCTAATTCAATCAAGGAAACACTGCATGTTGGTGAAGGGCATATTGAAGAAGGATCAGCCGAGTGGTTCTTGTGGGAGAACAACTCCATTTGGCCCACTAACTTCACACACCATCAGGCTTCCAAGCAGCACTCAAGGAAACTCAGTTTTCACACTCTATGCTTAGTGCCCTTTGAGTGCCTAGGACTGAAATGAAGCTTGGTGAGCATCCCACACAAACGAATGCTCCACATGCGGGTTGCACATGGCACCAACTCCACATTCACAGGCAACTTCAGCGCCACAGCCGTTTTCAGATAGTCCTCAATGCAAAGGCTCTAGACGCAAATATTGGTGTGAGAGCTAATTCAATCAGGGAAGCAGTGCATGTTGGTGAAGGGCATATTGAAGAAGGATCAGCCGAGTGGTTCTTGTGGGAGAACAACTCCATTTGGCTCACTAACTTCACACACCATCAGGCTTCCAAGCAGCTCTCAAGGAAACTCAGTTTTCACACTCTATGCTTAGTGCCCTTTGAGTGCATTATCTAGGAATGAACTTGGTTGAGTATCCCACACAAACGAATGCTCCACATGCGGGTTTCACATGCCACCAACTCCACATTCACAGGCAACTTCAGCGCCACAGCCGTTTTCAGATAGCCCTCAATGCAAAGGCTCTAGACACAAATATTGGTGTGAGAGCTAATTCAATCAAGGAAACACTGCATGTTGGTGAAGGGCATATTGAAGAAGGATCAGCCGAGTGGTTCTTGTGGGAGAACAACTCCATTTGGCTCACTAACTTCACACACCATCAGGCTTCCAAGCAGCTCTCAAGGAAACTCAGTTTTCAAACTCTATGCTTAGTGCCCTTTGAGTGCCTAGGACTGAAATGAAGCTTGGTGAGCATCCCACACAAACGCATGCTCCACATGCGGGTTTCACATGCCACCAACTCCATATTCACAGGCAACTTCAGCGCCACAGCCGTTTTCAGATAGCCCTCATTGCAAAGGCTCTAGACGCAAATATTGGTGTGAGAGCTAATTCAATCAAGGAAACACTGCATGTTGGTGAAGGGCATATTGAAGAAGGATCAGCCGAGTGGTTCTTGTGGGAGAACAACTCCATTTGGCTCACTAACTTCACACACCATCAGGCTTCCAAGCAGCTCTCAAGGAAACTCAGTTTTCACACTCTATGCTTAGTGCCCTTTGAGTGCCTAGGACTGAAATGAAGCTTGGTGAGCATCCCACACAAACGAATGCTCCACATGCGTGTTTCACATGCCACCAACTCCAGATTCACAGGCAACTTCAGCGCCACAGCCGTTTTCAGATAGCCCTCAATGCAAAGGCTCTAGACGCAAATATTGGTGTGAGAACTAATTCAATCAAGGAAACACTGCATGTTGGTGAAGGGCATATTGAAGAAGGATCAGCCGAGTGGTTCTTGTGGGAGAACAACTCCATTTGGCTCACTAACTTCACACACCATCAGGTTTCCAAGCAGCTCTCAAGAAAACTCAGTTTTCACACTATATGCTTAGTGCCCTTTGAGTGCATTATCTAGGAATGAACTTGGTAGAGCATCCCACACAAACGAATGCTCCTCATGCGGGTTTCACATGCCACCAACTCCACATTCACAGGCAACTTCAGCGCCACAGCCATTTTCAGATAGCCCTCAATGCAAAGGCTCTAGACGCAAATATTGGTGTGAGAGCTAATTCAATCAAGGAAACACTGCATGTTGGTGAAGGGCATATTGAAGAAGGATCAGCCGAGTGGTTCTTGTGGGAGAACAACTCCATTTGGCTCACTAACTTCACACACCATCAGGCTTCCAAGCAGCTCTCAAGGAAACTCAGTTTTCACACTCTATGCTTAGTGCCCTTTGAGTGCATTATCTAGGAATGAACCTGGTAGAGCATCCCACACAAACGAATGCTCCACATGCGGGTTTCACATGCCACCAACTCCACATTCACAAGCAACTTCAGCGCCACAGCCGTTTTCAGATAGCCCTCAATGCAAAGGCTCTAGACGCAAATATTGGTGTGAGAGCTAATTCAATCAAGGAAACACTGCATGTTGGTGAAGGGCATATTGAAGAAGGATCAGCCGAGTGGTTCTTGTGGGAGAACAACTCCATTTGGCTCACTAACTTCACACACCATCAGGCTTCCAAGCAGCTCTCAAGGAAACTCAGTTTTCACACTCTATCCTTAGTGCCCTTTGAGTGCCTAGGACTGAAATGAAGCTTGGTAGAGCATCCCACACAAACGAATGCTCCACATGCGGGTTTCACATGCCACCAACTCCACATTCACAGGCAACTTCAGCGCCACAGCCGTTTTCAGATAGCCCTCAATGCAAAGGCTCTAGACGCAAATATTGGTGTGAGAGCTAATTGAATCAAGGAAACACTGCATGTTGGTGAAGGGCATATTGAAGAAGGATCAGCCGAGTGGTTCTTGTGGGAGAACAACTCCCTTTGGCTCACTAACTTCACACACCATCAGGCTTCCAAGCAGCTCTCAAGGAAACTCAGTTTTCACACTCTATGCTTAGTGCCCTTTGAGTGCATTATCTAGGAATGAACTTGGTAGAGTATCCCACACAAACGAATGCTCCACATGCGGGTTTCACATGCCACCAACTCCACATTCTCAGGCAACTTCAGCGCCACAGCCATTTTCAGATAGCCCTCAATGCAAAGGCTCTAGACGCAAATATTGGTGTGAGAGATAATTCAATCAAGGAAACACTGCATGTTGGTGAAGTGGCATATTGAAGAAGGATCAGCCGAGTGGTTCTTGTGGGAGAACAACTCCATTTGGCCCACTAACTTCACACACCATCAGGGCTTCCAAGCAGCTCTCAAGGAAACTCAGTTTTCACACTCTATGCTTAGTGCCCTTTGAGTGCCTAGGACTGAAATGAAGCTTGGTGAGCATCCCACACAAACGAATGATCCACATGCGGGTTTCACATGCCACCAACTCCACATTCACAGGCAACTTCAGCGCCACAGCCGTTTTCAGATAGCCCTCAATGCAAAGGCTCTAGACGCAAATATTTTTGTCGAGAGCTATTTGAATCAAGGAAACACTGCATGTTGGTGAAGGGGCATATTGAAGAAGGATCAGCCGAGTGGTTCTTGTGGGAGAACAACTCCCTTTGGCTCACTAACTTCACACACCATCAGGCTTCCAAGCAGCTCTCAAGAAAACTCAGTTTTCACACTATATGCTATAGTGCCCTTTGAGTGCATTATCTAGGAATGAACTTGGTAGAGCATCCCACACAAATGAATGCTCCACATGCGGGTTTCACATGCCACCAACTCCACATTCTCAGGCAACTTCAGCGCCACAGCCATTTTCAGATAGCCCTCAATGCAAAGGGCTCTAGACGCGAATATTGGTGTGAGAGCTAATTGAATCAAGGAAACACTGCATGTTGGTGAAGGGCATATTGAAGAAGGATCAGCCGAGTGGTTCTTGTGGGAGAACAACTCCATTTGGCTCACTAACTTCACACACCATCAGGCTTCCAAGCAGCTCTCAAGGAAACTCAGTTTTCACACTCTATGCTTAGTGCCCTTTGAGTGCATTATTAGGAATGAACCTGGTAGAGCATCCCACACAAACGAATGCTCCTCATGCGGGTTTCACATGCCACCAACTCCACATTCACAGGCAACTTCAGCGCCACAGCCGTTTTCAGATAGACCTCAATGCAAAGGCTCTAGACGCAAATATTGGTGTGAGAGCTAATTCAATCAGGGAAGCAGTGCATTTTGGTGAAGGGGCATATTGAAGAAGGATCAGCCGAGTGGTTCTTGTGGGAGAACAACTCCATTTGGCCTCACTAACTTCACAGACCATCAGGCTTCCAAGCAGCTCTCAAAGAAACTCAGTTTTTCACACTCTATGCTTAGTGCCCTTTGAGTGCATTATCTAGGAATGAACTTGGTTGGAGTATCCCACACAAACGAATGCTCCACATGCGGGTTTCACATGCCACCAACTCCACATTCACAGGCAACTTCAGCGCCACAGCCATTTTCGGATAGCCCTCAATGCAAAGGCTCTAGACGCGAATATTGGTGTGAGAGCTAATTCAATCAAGGAAACACTGCATGTTGGTGAAGGGCATATTGAAGAAGGATCAGCCGAGTGGTGCTTGTGGGAGAAACAACTCCATTTGGCTCACTAACTTCACACACCATCAGGCTTCCAAGCAGCTCTCAAGGAAACTCAGTTTTTCACACTCTATGCTTAGTGCCCTTTGAGTGCATTATCTAGGAATGAAACTGGTAGAGCATCCACACAAACGAATGCTCCACATGCGGGTTTCACATGCCACCAACTCCACATTCACAAGCAACTTCAGCGCCACAGCCGTTTTCAGATAGCCCTCAATGCAAAGGCTCTAGACGCAAATATTGGTGTAAGAGCTAATTCAATCAAGGAAACACTGCATGTTGGTGAAGGGCATATTGAAGAAGGATCAGCCGAGTGGTTCTTGTGGCGAGAACAACTCCATTTGGCCCACTAACTTCACACACCATCAGGCTTCCAAGCAGCTCTCAAGGAAACTCAGTTTTCACACTCTATGCTTAGTGCCCTTTGAGTGCCCTAGGACTGAAATGAAGCTTGGTGAGCATCCCACACAAACGAATGCTCCACATGCGGGTTGCACATGGCACCAACTCCACATTCACAGGCAACTTCAGCGCCACAGCCGTTTTCAGATAGTCCTCAATGCAAAGGCTCTAGACGCAAATATTGGTGTGAGAGCTAATTCAATCAGGGAAGCAGTGCATGTTGGTGAAGGGCATATTGAAGAAGGATCAGCCGAGTGGTTCTTGTGGGAGAACAACTCCATTTGGCTCACTAACTTCACACACCATCAGGCTTCCAAGCAGCTCTCAAGGAAACTCAGTTTTCACACTCTATGCTTAGTTCCCTTTGAGTGCATTATCTAGGAATGAACTTGGTTGAGTATCCCACACAAACGAATGCTCCACATGCGGGTTTCACATGCCACCAACTCCACATTCACAGGCAACTTCAGCGCCACAGCCGTTTTCAGATAGCCCTCAATGCAAAGGCTCTAGACACAAATATTGGTGTGAGAGCTAATTGAATCAAGGAAACACTGCATGTTGGTGAAGGGCATATTGAAGAAGGATCAGCCGAGTGGTTCTTGTGGGAGAACAACTCCATTTGGCTCACTAACTTCACACACCATCAGGCTTCCAAGCAGCTCTCAAGGAAACTCAGTTTTCAAACTCTATGCTTAGTGCCCTTTGAGTGCCTAGGACTGAAATGAAGCTTGGTGAGCATCCCACACAAACGCATGCTCCACATGCGGGTTTCAGATGCCACCAACTCCATATTCACAGGCAACTTCAGCGCCACAGCCGTTTTCAGATAGCCCTCATTGCAAAGGCTCTAGACGCAAATATTGGTGTGAGAGCTAATTCAATCAAGGAAACACTGCATGTTGGTGAAGGGCATATTGAAGAAGGATCAGCCGAGTGGTTCTTGTGGGAGAACAACTCCATTTGGCTCACTAACTTCACACACCATCAGGCTTCCAAGCAGCTCTCAAGGAAACTCAGTTTTCACACTCTATGCTTAGTGCCCTTTGAGTGCCTAGGACTGAAATGAAGCTTGGTGAGCATCCCACACAAACGAATGCTCCACATGCGTGTTTCACATGCCACCAACTCCACATTCACAGGCAACTTCAGCGCCACAGCCGTTTTCAGATAGCCCTCAATGCAAAGGCTCTAGACGCAAATATTGATGTGAGAACTAATTCAATCAAGGAAACACTGCATGTTGGTGAAGGGCATATTGAAGAAGGATCAGCCGAGTGGTTCTTGTGGGAGAACAACTCCATTTGGCTCACTAACTTCACACACCATCAGGTTTCCAAGCAGCTCTCAAGAAAACTCAGTTTTCACACTATATGCTTAGTGCCCTTTGAGTGCATTATCTAGGAATGAACTTGGTAGAGCATCCCACACAAACGAATGCTCCACATGCGGGTTTCACATGCCACCAACTCCACATTCACAGGCAACTTCAGCGCCACAGCCATTTTCAGATAGCCCTCAATGCAAAGGCTCTAGACGCAAATATTGGTGTGAGAGCTAATTCAATCAAGGAAACACTGCATGTTGGTGAAGGGCATATTGAAGAAGGATCAGCCGAGTGGTTCTTGTGGGAGAACAACTCCATTTGGCTCACTAACTTCACACACCATCAGGCTTCCAAGCAGCTCTCAAGGAAACTCAGTTTTCACACTCTATGCTTAGTGCCCTTTGAGTGCATTATCTAGGAATGAACCTGGTAGAGCATCCCACACAAACGAATGCTCCACATGCGGGTTTCACATGCCACCAACTCCACATTCACAAGCAACTTCAGCGCCACAGCCGTTTTCAGATAGCCCTCAATGCAAAGGCTCTAGACGCAAATATTGGTGTGAGAGCTAATTGAATCAAGGAAACACTGCATGTTGGTGAAGGGCATATTGAAGAAGGATCAGCCGAGTGGTTCTTGTGGGAGAACAACTCCATTTGGCTCACTAACTTCACACACCATCAGGCTTCCAAGCAGCTCTCAAGGAAACTCAGTTTTCAAACTCTATGCTTAGTGCCCTTTGAGTGCCTAGGACTGAAATGAAGCTTGGTGAGTATCCCACACAAACGCATGCTCCACATGCGGGTTTCAGATGCCACCAACTCCATATTCACAGGCAACTTCAGCGCCACAGCCGTTTTCAGATAGCCCTCATTGCAAAGGCTCTAGACGCAAATATTGGTGTGAGAGCTAATTCAATCAAGGAAACACTGCATGTTGGTGAAGGGCATATTGAAGAAGGATCAGCCGAGTGGTTCTTGTGGGAGAACAACTCCATTTGGCTCACTAACTTCACACACCATCAGGCTTCCAAGCAGCTCTCAAGGAAACTCAGTTTTCACACTCTATGCTTAGTGCCCTTTGAGTGCCTAGGACTGAAATGAAGCTTGGTGAGCATCCCACACAAACGAATGCTCCACATGCGTGTTTCACATGCCACCAACTCCACATTCACAGGCAACTTCAGCGCCACAGCCGTTTTCAGATAGCCCTCAATGCAAAGGCTCTAGACGCAAATATTGGTGTGAGAACTAATTCAATCAAGGAAACACTGCATGTTGGTGAAGGGCATATTGAAGAAGGATCAGCCGAGTGGTTCTTGTGGGAGAACAACTCCATTTGGCTCACTAACTTCACACACCATCAGGTCTCCAAGCAGCTCTCAAGAAAACTCAGTTTTCACACTATATGCTTAGTGCCCTTTGAGTGCATTATCTAGGAATGAACTTGGTAGAGCATCCCACACAAACGAATGCTCCACATGCGGGTTTCACATGCCACCAACTCCACATTCACAGGCAACTTCAGCGCCACAGCCATTTTCAGATAGCCCTCAATGCAAAGGCTCTAGACGCAAATATTGGTGTGAGAGCTAATTCAATCAAGGAAACACTGCATGTTGGTGAAGGGCATATTGAAGAAGGATCAGCCGAGTGGTTCTTGTGGGAGAACAACTCCATTTGGCTCACTAACTTCACACACCATCAGGCTTCCAAGCAGCTCTCAAGGAAACTCAGTTTTCACACTCTATGCTTAGTGCCCTTTGAGTGCATTATCTAGGAATGAACCTGGTAGAGCATCCCACACAAACGAATGCTCCACATGCGGGTTTCACATGCCACCAACTCCACATTCACAAGCAACTTCAGCGCCACAGCCGTTTTCAGATAGCCCTCAATGCAAAGGCTCTAGACGCAAATATTGGTGTGAGAGCTAATTCAATCAAGGAAGCACTGCATGTTGGTGAAGGGCATATTGAAGAAGGATCAGCCGAGTGGTTCTTGTGGGAGAACAACTCCATTTGGCTCACTAACTTCACACACCATCAGGCTTCCAATCAGCTCTCAAGGAAACTCAGTTTTCACACTCTATGCTTAGTGCCCTTTGAGTGCCTAGGACTGAAATGAAGCTTGGTGAGCATCCCACACAAACGAATGCTCCACATGCGGGTTTCACATGCCACCAACTCCACATTCACAGGCAACTTCAGCGCCACAGCCGTTTTCAGATAGCCCTCAATGCAAAGGCTCTAGACACAAATATTGGTGTGAGAGCTAATTCAATCAAGGAAACACTGCATGTTGGTGAAGGGCATATTGAAGAAGGATCAGCCGAGTGGTTCTTGTGGGAGAACAACTCCATTTGGCTCACTAACTTCACACACCATCAGGCTTCCACGCAGCTCTCAAGGAAACTCAGTTTTCACACTCTATGCTTAGTGCCCTTTGAGTGCCTAGGACTGAAATGAAGCTTGGTGAGCATCCCACACAAACGAATGCTCCACATGCGGGTTTCACATGCCACCAACTCCACATTCACAGGCAACTTCAGCGCCACAGCCGTTTTCAGATAGCCCTCAATGCAAAGGCTCTAGACACAAATATTGGTGTGAGAGCTAATTCAATCAAGGAAACACTGCATGTTGGTGAAGGGCATATTGAAGAAGGATCAGCCGAGTGGTTCTTGTGGGAGAACAACTCCATTTGGCTCACTAACTTCACACACCATCAGGCTTCCAAGCAGCTCTCAAGAAAACTCAGTTTTCACACTATATGCTTAGTGCCCTTTGAGTGCATTATCTAGGAATGAACTTGGTAGAGCATCCCACACAAACGAATGCTCCACATGCGGGTTTCACATGCCACCAACTCCACATTCACAGGCAACTTCAGCGCCACAGCCGTTTTCAGATAGCCCTCAATGCAAGGGCTCTAGACGCAAATATTGGTGTGAGAGCTAATTCAATCAAGGAAACACTGCATGTTGGTGAATGGCATATTGAAGAAGGATCAGCCGAGTGGTTCTTGTGGGAGAACAACTCCATTTGGCTCACTAACTTCACACACCATCAGGCTTCCAAGCAGCTCTCAAGGAAACTCAGTTTTCACACTCTATGCTTAGTGCTCTTTGAGTGCATTATCTAGGAATGAACCTGGTAGAGCATCCCACACAAACGAATGCTCCACATGCGGGTTTCACATGCCACCAACTCCACATCAAGCAACTTCAGCGCCACAGCCGTTTTCAGATAGCCCTCAATGCAAAGGCTCTAGACGCAAATATTGGTGTGAGAGCTAATTCAATCAAGGAAGCACTGCATGTTGGTGAAGGGCATATTGAAGAAGGATCAGCCGAGTGGTTCTTGTGGGAGAACAACTCCATTTGGCTCACTAACTTCACACACCATCAGGCTTCCAATCAGCTCTCAAGGAAACTCAGTTTTCACACTCTATGCTTAGTGCCCTTTGAGTGCCTAGGACTGAAATGAAGCTTGGTGAGCATCCCACACAAACGAATGCTCCACATGCGTGTTTCACATGCCACCAACTCCACATTCACAGGCAACTTCAGCGCCACAGCCGTTTTCAGATAGCCCTCAATGCAAAGGCTCTAGACGCAAATATTGGTGTGAGGGCTAATTCAATCAAGGAAACACTGCATGTTGGTGAAGGGCATATTGAAGAAGGATCAGCCGAGTGGTTCTTGTGGGAGAACAACTCCATTTGGCTCACTAACTTCACACACCATCAGGCTTCCACGCAGCTCTCAAGGAAACTCAGTTTTCACACTCTATGCTTAGTGCCCTTTGAGTGCCTAGGACTGAAATGAAGCTTGGTGAGCATCCCACACAAACGAATGCTCCACATGCGGGTTTCACATGCCACCAACTCCACATTCACAGGCAACATCAGCCCCAACAGCCGTTTTCAGATAGCCCTCAATGCAAAGGCTCTGGACGCAAATATTGGTGTGAGAGCTAATTCAATCAAGGAAACACTGCATGTTGGTGAAGGGCATATTGAAGAAGGATCAGCCGAGTGGTTCTTGTGGGAGAACAACTCCATTTGGCTCACTAACTTCACACACCATCAGGCTTCCAAGCAGCTCTCAAGGAAACTCAGTTTTCACACTCTATGCTTAGTGCCCTTTGAGTGCATTATCTAGGAATGAACCTGGTAGAGCATCCCACACAAACGAATGCTCCACATGCGGGTTGCACATGCCACCAACTCCACATTCACAGGCAACTTCAGCGCCACAGCTGTTTTCAGATAGCCCTCATTGCAAATTCTCTAGACGCAAATATATTTGTGTGAGAGCTAATTCAATCAAGGAAGTACTGCATGTTGGTGAAGGGCATATTGAAGAAGGATCAGCCGAGTGGTTCTTCTTGGGAGAACAACTCCATTTGGCTCACTAAGCTTCACACACCATGCAGGCTTCCAAGCAGCTCTCAAGGAAACTCAGTTTTCACACTCTATGCTTAGTGCCCTTTGAGTACCTAGGACTGAAATGAAGCTTGGTGAGCATCCCACACAAACGAATGCTCCACATGCGGGTTTCACATGCCACCAACTCCACATTCACAGGCAACTTCAGCGCCACAGCCGTTTTCAGATAGCCCTCAATGCAAAGGCTCTAGACGCAAATATTGGTGTGAGAGCTAATTCAATCAAGGAAACACTGCATGTTGGTGAAGGGCATATTGAAGAAGGATCAGCCGAGTGGTTCTTGTGGGAGAACAACTCCATTTGGCTCACTAACTTCACACACCATCAGGCTTCCAAGCAGCTCTCAAGGAAACTCAGTTTTCACACTCTATGCTTAGTGCCCTTTGAGTGCATTATCTAGGAATGAACCTGGTAGAGCATCCCACACAAACGAATGCTCCACATGCGGGTTTCACATGCCACCAACTCCACATTCACAGGCAACTTCAGCGCCACAGCTGTTTTCAGATAGCCCTCATTGCAAAGGCTCTAGACGCAAATATTGGTGTGAGAGCTAATTCAATCAAGGAAGTACTGCATGTTGGTGAAGGGCATATTGAAGAAGGATCAGCCGAGTGGTTCTTGTGGGAGAACAACTCCATTTGGCTCACTAACTTCACATACCATCAGGCTTCCAAGCAGCTCTCAAGGAAACTCAGTTTTCACACTCTATGCTTAGTGCCCTTTGAGTGCCTAGGACTGAAATGAAGCTTGGTGAGCATCCCACACAAACGAATGCTCCACATGCGGGTTTCACATGCCACCAACTCCACATTCACAGGCAACTTCAGCGCCACAGCCATTTTCAGATAGCCCTCAATGCAAGGGCTCTAGACGCAAATATTGGTGTGAGAGCTAATTCAATCAAGGAAACACTGCATGTTGGTGAAGGGCATATTGAAGAAGGATCAGCCGAGTGGTTCTTGTGGGAGAACAACTCCATTTGGCTCACTAACTTCACACACCATCAGGCTTCCAAGCAGCTCTCAAGGAAACTCAGTTTTCACACTCTATCCTTAGTGCCCTTTGAGTGCATTATCTAGGAATGAACCTGGTAGAGCATCCCACACAAACGAATGCTCCACATGCCGGTTTCACATGCCACCAACTCCACATTCACAGGCAACTTCAGCGCCACAGCCGTTTTCAGATAGCCCTCAATGCAAAGGCTCTGGACGCAAATGTTGGTGTGAGAGCTAATTCAATCAAGGAAACACTGCATGTTGGTGAAGGGCATATTGAAGAAGGATCAGCCGAGTGGTTCTTGTGGGAGAACAACTCCATTTGGCTCACTAACTTCACACACCATCAGGCTTCCAAGCAGCTCTCAAGGAAACTCAGTTTTCACACTCTATGCTTAGTGCCCTTTGAATGCATTATCTAGGAATGAACCTGGTAGAGCATCCCACACAAACGAATGCTCCACATGCGGGTTTCACATGCCACCAACTCCACATTCACAGGCAACTTCAGCGCCACAGCCGTTTTCAGATAGCCCTCAATGCAAAGGCTCTAGACGCAAATATTGGTGTGAGAGCTAATTCAATCAAGGAAACACTGCATGTTGGTGAAGGGCATATTGAAGAAGGATCAGCTGAGTGGTTCTTGTGGGAGAACAACTCCATTTGGCTCACTAACTTCACACACCATCAGGCTTCCAAGCAGCTCTCAAGGAAACTCAGTTTTCACACTCTATGCTTAGTGCCCTTTGAGTGCCTAGGACTGAAATGAAGCTTGGTGAGCATCCCACACAAACGAATGCTCCACATGCGGGTTTCACATGCCACCAACTCCACATTCACAGGCAACTTCAGCGCCACAGCCATTTTCAGATAGCCCTCAATGCAAAGGCTCTAGACGCAAATATTGGTGTGAGAGCTAATTCAATCAAGGAAACACTGCATGTTGGTGAAGGGCATATTGAAGAAGGATCAGCCGAGTGGTTCTTGTGGGAGAACAACTCCATTTGGCTCACTAACTTCACACACCATCAGGCTTCCAAGCAGCTCTCAAGGAAACTCAGTTTTCACACTCTATGCTTAGTGCCCTTTGAGTGCCTAGGACTGAAATGAAGCTTGGTGAGCATCCCACACAAACGAATGCTCCACATGCGTGTTGCACATGCCACCAACTCCACATTCACAGGCAACTTCAGCGCCACAGCCGTTTTCAGATAGCCCTCAATGCAAAGGCTCTAGACGCAAATATTGGTGTGAGAACTAATTCAATCAAGGAAACACTGCATGTTGGTGAAGGCATATTGAAGAAGGATCAGCCGAGTGGTTCTTGTGGGAGAACAACTCCATTTGGCTCACTAACTTCACACACCATCAGGTCTCCAAGCAGCTCTCAAGAAAACTCAGTTTTCACACTATATGCTTAGTGCCCTTTGAGTGCATTATCTAGGAATGAACTTGGTAGAGCATCCCACACAAACGAATGCTCCACATGCGGGTTTCACATGCCACCAACTCCACATTCACAGGCAACTTCAGCGCCACAGCCGTTTTCAGATAGCCCTCAATGCAAAGGCTCTGGACGCAAATGTTGGTGTGAGAGCTAATTCAATCAAGGAAACACTGCATGTTGGTGAAGGGCATATTGAAGAAGGATCAGCCGAGTGGTTCTTGTGGGAGAACAACTCCATTTGGCTCACTAACTTCACACACCATCAGGCTTCCAATCAGCTCTCAAGGAAACTCAGTTTTCACACTCTATGCTTAGTGCCCTTTGAATGCATTATCTAGGAATGAACCTGGTAGAGCATCCCACACAAACGAATGCTCCACATGCGGGTTTCACATGCCACCAACTCCACATTCACAGGCAACTTCAGCGCCACAGCCGTTTTCAGATAGCCCTCAATGCAAAGGCTCTAGACGCAAATATTGGTGTGAGAGCTAATTCAATCAAGGAAACACTGCATGTTGGTGAAGGGCATATTGAAGAAGGATCAGCTGAGTGGTTCTTGTGGGAGAACAACTCCATTTGGCTCACTAACTTCACACACCATCAGGCTTCCAAGCAGCTCTCAAGGAAACTCAGTTTTCACACTCTATGCTTAGTGCCCTTTGAGTGCCTAGGACTGAAATGAAGCTTGGTGAGCATCCCACACAAACGAATGCTCCACATGCGGGTTTCACATGCCACCAACTCCACATTCACAGGCAACTTCAGCGCCACAGCCATTTTCAGATAGCCCTCAATGCAAGGGCTCTAGACGCAAATATTGGTGTGAGAGCTAATTCAATCAAGGAAACACTGCATGTTGGTGAAGGGCATATTGAAGAAGGATCAGCCGAGTGGTTCTTGTGGGAGAACAACTCCATTTGGCTCACTAACTTCACACACCATCAGGCTTCCAAGCAGCTCTCAAGGAAACTCAGTTTTCACACTCTATGCTTAGTGCCCTTTGAGTGCCTAGGACTGAAATGAAGCTTGGTGAGCATCCCACACAAACGAATGCTCCACATGCGTGTTTCACATGCCACCAACTCCACATTCACAGGCAACTTCAGCGCCACAGCCGTTTTCAGATAGCCCTCAATGCAAAGGCTCTAGACGCAAATATTGGTGTGAGAACTAATTCAATCAAGGAAACACTGCATGTTGGTGAAGGGCATATTGAAGAAGGATCAGCCGAGTGGTTCTTGTGGGAGAACAACTCCATTTGGCTCACTAACTTCACACACCATCAGGTCTCCAAGCAGCTCTCAAGAAAACTCAGTTTTCACACTATATGCTTAGTGCCCTTTGAGTGCATTATCTAGGAATGAACTTGGTAGAGCATCCCACACAAACGAATGCTCCACATGCGGGTTTCACATGCCACCAACTCCACATTCACAGGCAACTTCAGCGCCACAGCCATTTTCAGATAGCCCTCAATGCAAAGGCTCTAGACGCAAATATTGGTGTGAGAGCTAATTCAATCAAGGAAACACTGCATGTTGGTGAATGGCATATTGAAGAAGGATCAGCCGAGTGGTTCTTGTGGGAGAACAACTCCATTTGGCTCACTAACTTCACACACCATCAGGCTTCCAATCAGCTCTCAAGGAAACTCAGTTTTCACACTCTATGCTTAGTGCCCTTTGAGTGCCTAGGACTGAAATGAAGCTTGGTGAGCATCCCACACAAACGAATGCTCCACATGCGGGTTTCACATGCCACCAACTCCACATTCACAGGCAACTTCAGCGCCACAGCCGTTTTCAGATAGCCCTCAATGCAAAGGCTCTAAACACAAATATTGGTGTGAGAGCTAATTCAATCAAGGAAACACTGCATGTTGGTGAAGGGCATATTGAAGAAGGATCAGCCGAGTGGTTCTTGTGGGAGAACAACTCCATTTGGCTCACTAACTTCACACATCATCAGGCTTCCACGCAGCCCTCAAGGAAACTCAGTTTTCTCACTCTATGCTTAGTGCCCTTTGAGTGCCTAGGACTGAAATGAAGCTTGGTGAGCATCCCACACAAACGAATGCTCCACATGCGGGTTTCACATGCCACCAACTCCACATTCACAGGCAACTTCAGCGCCACCGCCGTTTTCAGATAGACCTCAATGCAAAGGCTCTAGACGCAAATATTGGTGTGAGAACTAATTCAATCAAGGAAACACTGCATGTTGGTGAAGGGCATATTGAAGAAGGATCAGCCGAGTGGTTCTTGTGGGAGAACAACTCCATTTGGCTCACTAACTTCACACACCATCAGGTTTCCAAGCAGCTCTCAAGAAAACTCAGTTTTCACACTATATGCTTAGTGCCCTTTGAGTGCATTATCTAGGAATGAACTTGGTAGAGCATCCCACACAAACGAATGCTCCACATGCGGGTTTCACATGCCACCAACTCCACATTCACAGGCAACTTCAGCGCCACAGCCATTTTCAGATAGCCCTCAATGCAAAGGCTCTAGACGCAAATATTGGTGTGAGAGCTAATTCAATCAAGGAAACACTGCATGTTGGTGAATGGCATATTGAAGAAGGATCAGCCGAGTGGTTCTTGTGGGAGAACAACTCCATTTGGCTCACTAACTTCACACACCATCAGGCTTCCAAGCAGCTCTCAAGGAAACTCAGTTTTCACACTCTATGCTTAGTGCTCTTTGAGTGCATTATCTAGGAATGAACCTGGTAGAGCATCCCACACAAACGAATGCTCCACATGCGGGTTTCACATGCCACCAACTCCACATTCACAAGCAACTTCAGCGCCACAGCCGTTTTCAGACAGCCCTCAATGCAAAGGCTCTAGACGCAAATATTGGTGTGAGAGCTAATTCAATCAAGGAAGCACTGCATGTTGGTGAAGGGCATATTGAAGAAGGATCAGCCGAGTGGTTCTTGTGGGAGAACAACTCCATTTGGCTCACTAACTTCACACACCATCAGGCTTCCAATCAGCTCTCAAGGAAACTCAGTTTTCACACTCTATGCTTAGTGCCCTTTGAGTGCCTAGGACTGAAATGAAGCTTGGTGAGCATCCCACACAAACGAATGCTCCACATGCGTGTTTCACATGCCACCAACTCCACATTCACAGGCAACTTCAGCGCCACAGCCGTTTTCAGATAGCCCTCAATGCAAAGGCTCTAGACACAAATATTGGTGTGAGAGCTAATTCAATCAAGGAAACACTGCATGTTGGTGAAGGGCATATTGAAGAAGGATCAGCCGAGTGGTTCTTGTGGGAGAACAACTCCATTTGGCTCACTAACTTCACACACCATCAGGCTTCCACGCAGCTCTCAAGGAAACTCAGTTTTCACACTCTATGCTTAGTGCCCTTTGAGTGCCTAGGACTGAAATGAAGCTTGGTGAGCATCCCACACAAACGAATGCTCCACATGCGGGTTTCACATGCCACCAACTCCACATTCACAGGCAACATCAGCCCCAACAGCCGTTTTCAGATAGCCCTCAATGCAAAGGCTCTGGACGCAAATATTGGTGTGAGAGCTAATTCAATCAAGGAAACACTGCATGTTGGTGAAGGGCATATTGAAGAAGGATCAGCCGAGTGGTTCTTGTGGGAGAACAACTCCATTTGGCTCACTAACTTCACACACCATCAGGCTTCCAAGCAGCTCTCAAGGAAACTCAGTTTTCACACTCTATGCTTAGTGCCCTTTGAGTGCATTATCTAGGAATGAACCTGGTAGAGCATCCCACACAAACGAATGCTCCACATGCGGGTTTCACATGCCACCAACTCCACATTCACAGGCAACTTCAGCGCCACAGCTGTTTTCAGATAGCCCTCATTGCAAAGGCTCTAGACGCAAATATTGGTGTGAGAGCTAATTCAATCAAGGAAGTACTGCATGTTGGTGAAGGGCATATTGAAGAAGGATCAGCCGAGTGGTTCTTGTGGGAGAACAACTCCATTTGGCTCACTAACTTCACACACCATCAGGCTTCCAAGCAGCTCTCAAGGAAACTCAGTTTTCACACTCTATCCTTAGTGCCCTTTGAGTGCATTATCTAGGAATGAACCTGGTAGAGCATCCCACACAAACGAATGCTCCACATGCGGGTTTCACATGCCACCAACTCCACATTCACAGGCAACTTCAGCGCCACAGCCATTTTCAGATAGCCCTCAATGCAAGGGCTCTAGACGCAAATATTGGTGTGAGAGCTAATTCAATCAAGGAAACACTGCATGTTGGTGAAGGGCATATTGAAGAAGGATCAGCCGAGTGGTTCTTGTGGGAGAACAACTCCATTTGGCTCACTAACTTCACACACCATCAGGCTTCCAAGCAGCTCTCAAGGAAACTCAGTTTTCACACTCTATCCTTAGTGCCCTTTGAGTGCATTATCTAGGAATGAACCTGGTAGAGCATCCCACACAAACGAATGCTCCACATGCGGGTTTCACATGCCACCAACTCCACATTCACAGGCAACTTCAGCGCCACAGCCGTTTTCAGATAGCCCTCAATGCAAAGGCTCTGGACGCAAATGTTGGTGTGAGAGCTAATTCAATCAAGGAAACACTGCATGTTGGTGAAGGGCATATTGAAGAAGGATCAGCCGAGTGGTTCTTGTGGGAGAACAACTCCATTTGGCTCACTAACTTCACACACCATCAGGCTTCCAAGCAGCTCTCAAGGAAACTCAGTTTTCACACTCTATGCTTAGTGCCCTTTGAGTGCCTAGGACTGAAATGAAGCTTGGTGAGCATCCCACACAAACGCATGCTCCACATGCGGGTTTCACATGCCACCAACTCCACATTCACAGGCAACTTCAGCGCCACAGCTGTTTTCAGATAGCCCTCATTGCAAAGGCTCTAGACGCAAATATTGGTGTGAGAGCTAATTCAATCAAGGAAGTACTGCATGTTGGTGAAGGGCATATTGAAGAAGGATCAGCCGAGTGGTTCTTGTGGGAGAACAACTCCATTTGGCTCACTAACTTCGCACACCATCAGGCTTCCAAGCAGCTCTCAAGGAAACTCAGTTTTCACACTCTATGCTTAGTGCCCTTTGAGGGCATTATCTAGGAATGAACCTGGTAGAGCATCCCACACAAACGAATGCTCCACATGCGGGTTGCACATGCCACCAACTCCACATTCACAGGCAACATCAGCCCCAACAGCCGTTTTCAGATAGCCCTCAATGCAAAGGCTCTGGACGCAAATATTGGTGTGAGAGCTAATTCAATCAAGGAAACACTGCATGTTGGTGAATGGCATATTGAAGAAGGATCAGCCGAGTGGTTCTTGTGGGAGAACAACTCCATTTGGCTCACTAACTTCACACACCATCAGGCTTCCAAGCAGCTCTCAAGGAAACTCAGTTTTCACACTCTATGCTTAGTGCTCTTTGAGTGCATTATCTAGGAATGAACCTGGTAGAGCATCCCACACAAACGAATGCTCCACATGCGGGTTTCACATGCCACCAACTCCACATTCACAAGCAACTTCAGCGCCACAGCCGTTTTCAGATAGCCCTCAATGCAAAGGCTCTAGACGCAAATATTGGTGTGAGAGCTAATTCAATCAAGGAAGCACTGCATGTTGGTGAAGGGCATATTGAAGAAGGATCAGCCGAGTGGTTCTTGTGGGAGAACAACTCCATTTGGCTCACTAACTTCACACACCATCAGGCTTCCAATCAGCTCTCAAGGAAACTCAGTTTTCACACTCTATGCTTAGTGCCCTTTGAGTGCCTAGGACTGAAATGAAGCTTGGTGAGCATCCCACACAAACGAATGCTCCACATGCGTGTTTCACATGCCACCAACTCCACATTCACAGGCAACTTCAGCGCCACAGCCGTTTTCAGATAGCCCTCAATGCAAAGGCTCTAGACACAAATATTGGTGTGAGAGCTAATTCAATCAAGGAAACACTGCATGTTGGTGAAGGGCATATTGAAGAAGGATCAGCCGAGTGGTTCTTGTGGGAGAACAACTCCATTTGGCTCACTAACTTCACACACCATCAGGCTTCCAAGCAGCTCTCAAGGAAACTCAGTTTTCACACTCTATGCTTAGTGCTCTTTGAGTGCATTATCTAGGAATGAACCTGGTAGAGCATCCCACACAAACGAATGCTCCACATGCGGGTTTCACATGCCACCAACTCCACATTCACAAGCAACTTCAGCGCCACAGCCGTTTTCAGATAGCCCTCAATGCAAAGGCTCTAGACGCAAATATTGGTGTGAGAGCTAATTCAATCAAGGAAGCACTGCATGTTGGTGAAGGGCATATTGAAGAAGGATCAGCCGAGTGGTTCTTGTGGGAGAACAACTCCATTTGGCTCACTAACTTCACACACCATCAGGCTTCCAATCAGCTCTCAAGGAAACTCAGTTTTCACACTCTATGCTTAGTGCCCTTTGAGTGCCTAGGACTGAAATGAAGCTTGGTGAGCATCCCACACAAACGAATGCTCCACATGCGTGTTTCACATGCCACCAACTCCACATTCACAGGCAACTTCAGCGCCACAGCCGTTTTCAGATAGCCCTCAATGCAAAGGCTCTAGACACAAATATTGGTGTGAGAGCTAATTCAATCAAGGAAACACTGCATGTTGGTGAAGGGCATATTGAAGAAGGATCAGCCGAGTGGTTCTTGTGGGAGAACAACTCCATTTGGCTCACTAACTTCACACACCATCAGGCTTCCACGCAGCTCTCAAGGAAACTCAGTTTTCACACTCTATGCTTAGTGCCCTTTGAGTGCCTAGGACTGAAATGAAGCTTGGTGAGCATCCCACACAAACGAATGCTCCACATGCGGGTTTCACATGCCACCAACTCCACATTCACAGGCAACATCAGCCCCAACAGCCGTTTTCAGATAGCCCTCAATGCAAAGGCTCTGGACGCAAATATTGGTGTGAGAGCTAATTCAATCAAGGAAACACTGCATGTTGGTGAAGGGCATATTGAAGAAGGATCAGCCGAGTGGTTCTTGTGGGAGAACAACTCCATTTGGCTCACTAACTTCACACACCATCAGGCTTCCAAGCAGCTCTCAAGGAAACTCAGTTTTCACACTCTATGCTTAGTGCCCTTTGAGTGCATTATCTAGGAATGAACCTGGTAGAGCATCCCACACAAACGAATGCTCCACATGCGGGTTTCACATGCCACCAACTCCACATTCACAGGCAACTTCAGCGCCACAGCCATTTTCAGATAGCCCTCATTGCAAAGGCTCTAGACGCAAATATTGGTGTGAGAGCTAATTCAATCAAGGAAGTACTGCATGTTGGTGAAGGGCATATTGAAGAAGGATCAGCCGAGTGGTTCTTGTGGGAGAACAACTCCATTTGGCTCACGAACTTCACACACCATCAGGCTTCCAAGCAGCTCTCAAGGAAACTCAGTTTTCACACTCTATCCTTAGTGCCCTTTGAGTGCATTATCTAGGAATGAACCTGGTAGAGCATCCCACACAAACGAATGCTCCACATGCGGGTTTCACATGCCACCAACTCCACATTCACAGGCAACTTCAGCGCCACAGCCGTTTTCAGATAGCCCTCAATGCAAAGGCTCTGGACGCAAATGTTGGTGTGAGAGCTAATTCAATCAAGGAAACACTGCATGTTGGTGAAGGGCATATTGAAGAAGGATCAGCCGAGTGGTTCTTGTGGGAGAACAACTCCATTTGGCTCACTAACTTCACACACCATCAGGCTTCCAAGCAGCTCTCAAGGAAACTCAGTTTTCACACTCTATGCTTAGTGCCCTTTGAGTGCCTAGGACTGAAATGAAGCTTGGTGAGCATCCCACACAAACGCATGCTCCACATGCGGGTTTCACATGCCACCAACTCCACATTCACAGGCAACTTCAGCGCCACAGCTGTTTTCAGATAGCCCTCATTGCAAAGGCTCTAGACGCAAATATTGGTGTGAGAGCTAATTCAATCAAGGAAACACTGCATGTTGGTGAAGGGCATATTGAAGAAGGATCAGCCGAGTGGTTCTTGTGGGAGAACAACTCCATTTGGCTCACTAACTTCACACACCATCAGGCTTCCACGCAGCTCTCAAGGAAACTCAGTTTTCACACTCTATGCTTAGTGCCCTTTGAGTGCCTAGGACTGAAATGAAGCTTGGTGAGCATCCCACACAAACGAATGCTCCACATGCGGGTTTCACATGCCACCAACTCCACATTCACAGGCAACATCAGCCCCAACAGCCGTTTTCAGATAGCCCTCAATGCAAAGGCTCTGGACGCAAATATTGGTGTGAGAGCTAATTCAATCAAGGAAACACTGCATGTTGGTGAAGGGCATATTGAAGAAGGATCAGCCGAGTGGTTCTTGTGGGAGAACAACTCCATTTGGCTCACTAACTTCACACACCATCAGGCTTCCAAGCAGCTCTCAAGGAAACTCAGTTTTCACACTCTATGCTTAGTGCCCTTTGAGTGCATTATCTAGGAATGAACCTGGTAGAGCATCCCACACAAACGAATGCTCCACATGCGGGTTTCACATGCCACCAACTCCACATTCACAGGCAACTTCAGCGCCACAGCCATTTTCAGATAGCCCTCATTACAAAGGCTCTAGACGCAAATATTGGTGTGAGAGCTAATTCAATCAAGGAAGTACTGCATGTTGGTGAAGGGCATATTGAAGAAGGATCAGCCGAGTGGTTCTTGTGGGAGAACAACTCCATTTGGCTCACTAACTTCACACACCATCAGGCTTCCAAGCAGCTCTCAAGGAAACTCAGTTTTCACACTCTATCCTTAGTGCCCTTTGAGTGCATTATCTAGGAATGAACCTGGTAGAGCATCCCACACAAACGAATGCTCCACATGCGGGTTTCACATGCCACCAACTCCACATTCACAGGCAACTTCAGCGCCACAGCCATTTTCAGATAGCCCTCAATGCAAGGGCTCTAGACGCAAATATTGGTGTGAGAGCTAATTCAATCAAGGAAACACTGCATGTTGGTGAAGGGCATATTGAAGAAGGATCAGCCGAGTGGTTCTTGTGGGAGAACAACTCCATTTGGCTCACTAACTTCACACACCATCAGGCTTCCAAGCAGCTCTCAAGGAAACTCAGTTTTCACACTCTATCCTTAGTGCCCTTTGAGTGCATTATCTAGGAATGAACCTGGTAGAGCATCCCACACAAACGAATGCTCCACATGCGGGTTTCACATGCCACCAACTCCACATTCACAGGCAACTTCAGCGCCACAGCCGTTTTCAGATAGCCCTCAATGCAAAGGCTCTGGACGCAAATGTTGGTGTGAGAGCTAATTCAATCAAGGAAACACTGCATGTTGGTGAAGGGCATATTGAAGAAGGATCAGCCGAGTGGTTCTTGTGGGAGAACAACTCCATTTGGCTCACTAACTTCACACACCATCAGGCTTCCAAGCAGCTCTCAAGGAAACTCAGTTTTCACACTCTATGCTTAGTGCCCTTTGAGTGCCTAGGACTGAAATGAAGCTTGGTGAGCATCCCACACAAACGCATGCTCCACATGCGGGTTTCACATGCCACCAACTCCACATTCACAGGCAACTTCAGCGCCACAGCTGTTTTCAGATAGCCCTCATTGCAAAGGCTCTAGACGCAAATATTGGTGTGAGAGCTAATTCAATCAAGGAAGTACTGCATGTTGGTGAAGGGCATATTGAAGAAGGATCAGCCGAGTGGTTCTTGTGGGAGAACAACTCCATTTGGCTCACTAACTTCGCACACCATCAGGCTTCCAAGCAGCTCTCAAGGAAACTCAGTTTTCACACTCTATGCTTAGTGCCCTTTGAGGGCATTATCTAGGAATGAACCTGGTAGAGCATCCCACACAAACGAATGCTCCACATGCGGGTTGCACATGCCACCAACTCCACATTCACAGGCAACTTCAGCGCCACAGCCGTTTTCAGATAGCCCTCAATGCAAAGGCTCTAGACGCAAATATTGGTGTGAGAGCTAATTCAATCAAGGAAACACTGCATGTTGGTGAAGGGCATATTGAAGAAGGATCAGCCGAGTGGTTCTTGTGGGAGAACAACTCCATTTGGCTCACTAACTTCACACACCATCAGGCTTCCAAGCAGCTCTCAAGGAAACTCAGCTTTCACACTCTATGCTTAGTGCCCTTTGAGTGCATTATCTAGGAATGAACCTGGTAGAGCATCCCACACAAACGAATGCTCCACATGAGGGTTTCACATGCCACCAACTCCACATTCACAGGCAACTTCAGCGCCACAGCCCTTTTCAGATAGCCCTCAATGCAAAGGCTCTAGACGCAAATATTGGTGTGAGAGCTAATTCAATCAAGGAAACACTGCATGTTGGTGAAGGGCATATTGAAGAAGGATCAGCCGAGTGGCTCTTGTGGGAGAACAACTCCATTTGGCTCACTAACTTCACACACCATCAGGCTTCCAAGCAGCTCTCAAGGAAACTCAGTTTTCACACTCTATCCTTAGTGCCCTTTGAGTGCATTATCTAGGAATGAACCTGGTAGAGCATCCCACACAAACGAATGCTCCACATGCGGGTTTCACATGCCAACAACTCCACATTCACAGGCAACTTCAGCGCCACAGCCGTTTTCAGATAGCCCTCAATGCAAAGGCTCTAGACGCAAATATTGGTGTGAGAGCTAATTCAATCAAGGAAACACTGCATGTTGGTGAAGGGCATATTGAAGAAGGATCAGCCGAGTGGTTCTTGTGGGAGAACAACTCCATTTGGCTCACTAACTTCACACACCATCAGGCTTCCAAGCAGCTCTCAAGGAAACTCAGTTTTCACACTCTATGCTTAGTGCCCTTTGAGTGCCTAGGACTGAAATGAGGCTTGGTGAGCATCCCACACAAACGAATGCTCCACATGCGGGTTTCACATGCCACCAACTCCACATTCACAGGCAACTTCAGCGCCACAGCTGTTTTCAGATAGCCCTCAATGCAAAGGCTCTAGACGCAAATATTGGTGTGAGAGCTAATTCAATCAAGGAAGTACTGCATGTTGGTGAAGGGCATATTGAAGAAGGATCAGCCGAGTGGTTCTTGTGGGAGAACAACTCCATTTGGCTCACTAACTTCGCACACCATCAGGCTTCCAAGCAGCTCTCAAGGAAACTCAGTTTTCACACTCTATGCTTAGTGCCCTTTGAGGACATTATCTAGGAATGAACCTGGTAGAGCATCCCACACAAACGAATGCTCCACATGCGGGTTGCACATGCCACCAACTCCACATTCACAGGCAACTTCAGCGCCACAGCCGTTTTCAGATAGCCCTCAATGCAAAGGCTCTAGACGCAAATATTGGTGTGAGAGCTAATTCAATCAAGGAAACACTGCATGTTGGTGAAGGGCATATTGAAGAAGGATCAGCCGAGTGGTTCTTGTGGGAGAACAACTCCATTTGGCTCACTAACTTCACACACCATCAGGCTTCCAAGCAGCTCTCAAGGAAACTCAGTTTTCACACTCTATCCTTAGTGCCCTTTGAGTGCATTATCTAGGAATGAACCTGGTAGAGCATCCCACACAAACGAATGCTCCACATGCGGGTTTCACATGCCACCAACTCCACATTCACAGGCAACTTCAGCGCCACAGCCGTTTTCAGATAGCCCTCAATGCAAAGGCTCTAGACGCAAATATTGGTGTGAGAGCTAATTGAATCAAGGAAACACTGCATGTTGGTGAAGGGCATATTGAAGAAGGATCAGCCGAGTGGTTCTTGTGGGAGAACAACTCCATTTGGCTCACTAACTTCACACACCATCAGGCATCCAAGCAGCTCTCAAGGAAACTCAGTTTTCACACTCTATGCTTAGTGCCCTTTGAGTGCCTAGGACTGAAATGAAGCTTGGTGAGCATCCCACACAAACGAATGCTCCACATGCGGGTTTCACATGCCACCAACTCCACATTCACAGGCAACTTCAGCGCCAGAGCCGTTTTCAGATAGACCTCAATGCAAAGGCTCTAGACGCAAATATTGGTGTGAGAGCTAATTCAATCAAGGAAACACTGCATGTTGGTGAAGGGCATATTGAAGAAGGATCAGCCGAGTGGTTCTTGTGGGAGAACAACTCCATTTGGCTCACTAACTTCACACACCATCAGGCTTCCACGCAGCTCTCAAGGAAACTCAGTTTTCACACTCTATCCTTAGTGCCCTTTGAGTGCATTATCTAGGAATGAACCTGGTAGAGCATCCCACACAAACGAATGCTCCACATGCGGGTTTCACATGCCACCAACTCCACATTCACAGGCAACTTCAGCGCCACAGCCGTTTTCAGATAGCCCTCATTGCAAAGGCTCTAGACGCAAATATTGGTGTGAGAGCTAATTCAATCAAGGAAACACTGCATGTTGGTGAAGGGCATATTGAAGAAGGATCAGCCGAGTGGTTCTTGTGGGAGAACAACTCCATTTGGCTCACTAACTTCACACACCATCAGGCTTCCACGCAGCTCTCAAGGAAACTCAGTTTTCACACTCTATCCTTAGTGCCCTTTGAGTGCATTATCTAGGAATGAACCTGGTAGAGCATCCCATACAAACGAATGCTCCACATGCGGGTTTCACATGCCACCAACTCCACATTCACAGGCAACTTCAGCGCCACAGCCATTTTCAGATAGCCCTCAATGCAAAGGCTCTAGACGCAAATATTGGTGTGAGAGCTAATTCAATCATGGAAACACTGCATGTTGGTGAAGGGCATATTGAAGAAGGATCAGCCGAGTGGTTCTTGTGGGAGAACAACTCCATTTGGCTCACTAACTTCACACACCATCAGGTTTCCATGCAGCTCTCAAGAAAACTCAGTTTTCACACTCTATGCTTAGTGCCCTTTGAGTGCATTATCTAGGAATGAACCTGGTAGAGCATCCCACACAAACGAATGCTCCACATGCGGGTTTCACATGCCACCAACTCCACATTCACAGGCAACTTCAGCGCCACAGCCCTTTTCAGATAGCCCTCAATGCAAAGGCTCTAGACGCAAATATTGGTGTGAGAGCTAATTCAATCAAGGAAACACTGCCTGTTGATGAAGGGCATATTGAAGAAGGATCAGCCGAGTGGTTCTTGTGGGAGAACAACTCCATTTGGCTCACTAACTTCACACACCATCAGGCTTCCAAGCAGCTCTCAAGGAAACTCAGTTTTCACACTCTATGCTTAGTGCCCTTTGAGTGCATTATCTAGGAATGAACCTGGTAGAGCATCCCACACAAACGAATGCTCCACATGCGGGTTTCACATGCCACCAACTCCACATTCACAGGCAACTTCAGCGCCACAGCCCTTTTCAGATAGCCCTCAATGCAAAGGCTCTAGACGCAAATATTGGTGTGAGAGCTAATTCAATCAAGAAAACACTGCATGTTGGTGAAGGGCATATTGAAGAAGGATCAGCCGAGTGGTTCTTGTGGGAGAACAACTCCATTTGGCTCACTAACTTCACACACCATCAGGCTTCCAAGCAGCTCTCAAGGAAACTCAGTTTTCACACTCTTTGCTTAGTGCCCTTTGAGTGCCTAGGACTGAAATGAAGCTTGGTGAGCATCCCACACAAACGAATGCTCCACATGCGGGTTTCACATGCCACCAACTCCACATTCACAGGCAACTTCAGCGCCACAGCCGTTTTCAGATAGCCCTCAATGCAAAGGCTCTAGACGCAAATATTGGTGTGAGAGCTAATTCAATCAAGGAAACACTGCATGTTGGTGAAGGGCATATTGAAGAAGGATCAGCCGAGTGGTTCTTGTGGGAGAACAACTCCATTTGGCTCACTAACTTCACACACCATCAGGTTTCCAAGCAGCTCTCAAGAAAACTCAGTTTTCAAACTATATGCTTAGTGCCCTTTGAGTGCCTAGGACTGATATGAACCTGGTAGAGCATCCCACACAAACGAATGCTCCACATGCGGGTTTCACATGCCACCAACTCCACATTCACAGGCAACTTCAGCGCCACAGCCGTTTTCAGATAGCCCTCAATGCAAAGGCTCTAGATGCAAATATTGGTGTGAGAGCTAATTGAATCAAGGAAACACTGCATGTTGGTGAAGGGCATATTGAAGAAGGATCAGCCGAGTGGTTCTTGTGGGAGAACAACTCCATTTGGCTCACTAACTTCACACACCATCAGGCTTCCAAGCAGCTCTCAAGGAAACTCAGCTTTCACACTCTATGCTTAGTGCCCTTTGAGTGCATTATCTAGGAATGAACCTGGTAGAGCATCCCACACAAACGAATGCTCCACATGCGGGTTTCACATGCCACCAACTCCACATTCACAGGCAACTTCAGCGCCACAGCCGTTTTCAGATAGCCCTCAATGCAAAGGCTCTAGACGCAAATATTGGTGTGAGAGCTAATTCAATCAAGGAAACACTGCATGTTGGTGAAGGGCATATTGAAGAAGGATCAGCCGAGTGGCTCTTGTGGGAGAACAACTCCATTTGGCTCACTAACTTCACACACCATCAGGCTTCCAAGCAGCTCTCAAGGAAACTCAGTTTTCACACTCTATCCTTAGTGCCCTTTGAGTGCATTATCTAGGAATGAACCTGGTAGAGCATCCCACACAAACGAATGCTCCACATGCGGGTTTCACATGCCAACAACTCCACATTCACAGGCAACTTCAGCGCCACAGCCGTTTTCAGATAGCCCTCAATGCAAAGGCTCTAGACGCAAATATTGGTGTGAGAGCTAATTGAATCAAGGAAACACTGCATGTTGGTGAAGGGCATATTGAAGAAGGATCAGCCGAGTGGTTCTTGTGGGAGAACAACTCCATTTGGCTCACTAACTTCACACACCATCAGGCTTCCACGCAGCTCTCAAGGAAACTCAGTTTTCACACTCTATATTTAGTGCCCTTTGAGTGCATTATCTAGGAATGAACCTGGTAGAGCATCCCACACAAACGAATGCTCCACATGCGGGTTTCACATGCCACCAACTCCACATTCACAGGCAACTTCAGCGCCACAGCCGTTTTCAGATAGACCTCAATGCAAAGGCTCTAGACGCAAATATTGGTGTGAGAGCTAATTGAATCAAGGAAGCACTGCATGTTGGTGAAGGGCATATTGAAGAAGGATCAGCCGAGTGGTTCTTGTGGGAGAACAACTCCATTTGGCTCACTAACTTCACACACCATCAGGCTTCCAAGCAGCTCTCAAGGAAACTCAGCTTTCACACTCTATGCTTAGTGCCCTTTGAGTGCATTATCTAGGAATGAACCTGGTAGAGCATCCCACACAAACGAATGCTCCACATGCGGGTTTCACATGCCACCAACTCCACATTCACAGGCAACTTCAGCGCCACAGCCGTTTTCAGATAGCCCTCAATGCAAAGGCTCTAGACGCAAATATTGGTGTGAGAGCTAATTCAATCAAGGAAACACTGCATGTTGGTGAAGGGCATATTGAAGAAGGATCAGCCGAGTGGCTCTTGTGGGAGAACAACTCCATTTGGCTCACTAACTTCACACACCATCAGGCTTCCAAACAGCTCTCAAGGAAACTCAGTTTTCACACTCTATCCTTAGTGCCCTTTGAGTGCATTATCTAGAAATGAACCTGGTAGAGCATCCCACACAAACGAATGCTCCACATTCGGGTTTCACATGCCACCAACTCCACATTCACAGGCAACTTCAGCGCCACAGCCGTTTTCAGATAGCCCTCAATGCAAAGGCTCTAGACGCAAATATTGGTGTGAGAGCTAATTCAATCAAGGAAACACTGCATGTTGGTGAAGGGCATATTGAAGAAGGATCAGCCGAGTGGTTCTTGTGGGAGAACAACTCCATTTGGCTCACTAACTTCACACACCATCAGGCTTCCAAGCAGCTCTCAAGGAAACTCAGTTTTCACACTCTATGCTTAGTGCCCTTTGAGTGCATTATCTGGGAATGAACCTGGTAGAGCATCCCACACAAACGAATGCTCCACATGCGGGTTTCACATGCCACCAACTCCACATTCACAGGCAACTTCAGCGCCACAGCCGTTTTCAGATAGCCCTCAATGCAAAGGCTCTAGACGCAAATATTGGTGTGAGAGCTAATTGAATCAAGGAAACACTGCATGTTGGTGAAGGGCATATTGAAGAAGGATCAGCTGAGTGGTTCTTGTGGGAGAACAACTCCATTTGGCTCACTAACTTCACACACCATCAGGCTTCCACGCAGCTCTCAAGGAAACTCAGTTTTCACACTCTATATTTAGTGCCCTTTGAGTGCATTATCTAGGAATGAACCTGGTAGAGCATCCCACACAAACGAATGCTCCACATGCGGGTTTCACATGCCACCAACTCCACATTCACAGGCAACTTCAGCGCCACAGCCGTTTTCAGATAGACCTCAATGCAAAGGCTCTAGAAAGAAATATTGGTGTGAGAGCTAATTCAATCAAGGAAGCACTGCATGTTGGTGAAGGGCATATTGAAGAAGGATCAGCCGAGTGGTTCTTGTGGGAGAACAACTCCATTTGGCTCACTAACTTCACACACCATCAGGCTTCCAAGCAGCTCTCAAGGAAACTCAGCTTTCACACTCTATGCTTAGTGCCCTTTGAGTGCATTATCTAGGAATGAACCTGGTAGAGCATCCCACACAAACGAATGCTCCACATGCGGGTTTCACATGCCACCAACTCCACATTCACAGGCAACTTCAGCGCCAAAGCCGTTTTCAGATAGCCCTCAATGCAAAGGCTCTAGACGCAAATATTGGTGTGAGAGCTAATTCAATCAAGGAAACACTGCATGTTGGTGAAGGGCATATTGAAGAA
Organism: Ochotona princeps; assembly: GCF_030435755.1. Taxonomy (NCBI): domain Eukaryota; kingdom Metazoa; phylum Chordata; class Mammalia; order Lagomorpha; family Ochotonidae; genus Ochotona; species Ochotona princeps. The sequence continues at coordinate 19,590 of NW_026696362.1, read as the reverse complement.
GGATCAGCCGAGTGGCTCTTGTGGGAGAACAACTCCATTTGGCTCACTAACTTCACACACCATCAGGCTTCCAAACAGCTCTCAAGGAAACTCAGTTTTCACACTCTATCCTTAGTGCCCTTTGAGTGCATTATCTAGGAATGAACCTGGTAGAGCATCCCACACAAACGAATGCTCCACATTCGGGTTTCACATGCCACCAACTCCACATTCACAGGCAACTTCAGCGCCACAGCCGTTTTCAGATAGCCCTCAATGCAAAGGCTCTAGACGCAAATATTGGTGTGAGAGCTAATTCAATCAAGGAAACACTGCATGTTGGTGAAGGGCATATTGAAGAAGGATCAGCCGAGTGGTTCTTGTGGGAGAACAACTCCATTTGGCTCACTAACTTCACACACCATCAGGCTTCCAAGCAGCTCTCAAGGAAACTCAGTTTTCACACTCTATGCTTAGTTCCCTTTTGAGTGCATTATCTGGGAATGAACCTGGTAGAGCATCCCACACAAACGAATGCTCCACATGCGGGTTTCACATGCCACCAACTCCACATTCACAGGCAACTTCAGCGCCACAGCCGTTTTCAGATAGCCCTCAATGCAAAGGCTCTAGACGCAAATATTGGTGTGAGAGCTAATTCAATCAAGGAAACACTGCATGTTGGTGAAGGGCATATTGAAGAAGGATCAGCCGAGTGGTTCTTGTGGGAGAACAACTCCATTTGGCTCACTAACTTCACACACCATCAGGCTTCCAAGCAGCTCTCAAGGAAACTCAGTTTTCACACTCTATGCTTAGTGCCCTTTGAGTGCATTATCTAGGAATGAACCTGGTAGAGCATCCCACACAAACGAATGCTCCACATGAGGGTTTCACATGCCACCAACTCCACATTCACAGGCAACTTCAGCGCCACAGCCATTTTCAGATAGCCCCTCAATGCAAAGGCTCTAGACGCAAATATTGGTGTGAGAGCTAATTCAATCAAGGAAACACTGCATGTTGGTGAAGGGCATATTGAAGAAGGATCAGCCGAGTGGTTCTTGTGGGAGAACAACTCCATTTGGCTCACTAACTTCACACACCATCAGGCTTCCAAGCAGCTCTCAAGGAAACTCAGTTTTCACACTCTATGCTTAGTGCCTTTTGAGTGCATTATCTAGGAATGAACCTGGTAGAGCATCCCACACAAACGAATGCTCCACATGCGGGTTTCACATGCCACCAACTCCACATTCACAAGCAACTTCAGCGCCACAGCCGTTTTCAGATAGCCCTCAATGCAAAGGCTCTAGACGCAAATATTGGTGTGAGAGCTAATTAAATCAAGGAAACACTGCATGTTGGTGAAGGGCATATTGAAGAAGGATCAGCCGAGTGGTTCTTGTGGGAGAACAACTCCATTTGGCTCACTAACTTCACACACCATCAGGCTTCCAAGCAGCTCTCAAGGGAAACTCAGTTTTCACACTCTATGCTTAGTGCCCTTTGAGTGCATTATCTAGGAATGAACCTGGTAGAGCATCCCACACAAACGAATGCTCCACATGCGGGTTTCACATGCCACCAACTCCACATTCACAGGCAACTTCAGCGCCACAGCCGTTTTCAGATAGCCCTCAATGCAAAGGCTCTAGAAAGAAATATTGGTGTGAGAGCTAATTCAATCAAGGAAGCACTGCATGTTGGTGAAGGGCATATTGAAGAAGGATCAGCCGAGTGGTTCTTGTGGGAGAACAACTCCATTTGGCTCACTAACTTCACACACCATCAGGCTTCCAAGCAGCTCTCAAGGAAACTCAGCTTTCACACTCTATGCTTAGTGCCCTTTGAGTGCATTATCTAGGAATGAACCTGGTAGAGCATCCCACACAAACGAATGCTCCACATGCGGGTTTCACATGCCACCAACTCCACATTCACAGGCAACTTCAGCGCCACAGCCGTTTTCAGATAGCCCTCAATGCAAAGGCTCTAGACGCAAATATTGGTGTGAGAGCTAATTCAATCAAGGAAACACTGCATGTTGGTGAAGGGCATATTGAAGAAGGATCAGCCGAGTGGCTCTTGTGGGAGAACAACTCCATTTGGCTCACTAACTTCACACACCATCAGGCTTCCAAACAGCTCTCAAGGAAACTCAGTTTTCACACTCTATCCTTAGTGCCCTTTGAGTGCATTATCTAGGAATGAACCTGGTAGAGCATCCCACACAAACGAATGCTCCACATTCGGGTTTCACATGCCACCAACTCCACATTCACAGGCAACTTCAGCGCCACAGCCGTTTTCAGATAGCCCTCAATGCAAAGGCTCTAGACGCAAATATTGGTGTGAGAGCTAATTCAATCAAGGAAACACTGCATGTTGGTGAAGGGCATATTGAAGAAGGATCAGCCGAGTGGTTCTTGTGGGAGAACAACTCCATTTGGCTCACTAACTTCACACACCATCAGGCTTCCAAGCAGCTCTCAAGGAAACTCAGTTTTCACACTCTATGCTTAGTTCCCTTTGAGTGCATTATCTGGGAATGAACCTGGTAGAGCATCCCACACAAACGAATGCTCCACATGCGGGTTTCACATGCCACCAACTCCACATTCACAGGCAACTTCAGCGCCACAGCCGTTTTCAGATAGCCCTCAATGCAAAGGCTCTAGACGCAAATATTGGTGTGAGAGCTAATTCAATCAAGGAAACACTGCATGTTGGTGAAGGGGCATATTGAAGAAGGATCAGCCGAGTGGTTCTTGTGGGAGAACAACTCCATTTGGCTCACTAACTTCACACACCATCAGGCTTCAAGCAGCTCTCAAGGAAACTCAGTTTTCACACTCTATGCTTAGTGCCCTTTGAGTGCATTATCTAGGAATGAACCTGGTAGAGCATCCCACACAAACGAATGCTCCACATGAGGGTTTCACATGCCACCAACTCCACATTCACAGGCAACTTCAGCGCCACAGCCATTTTCAGATAGCCCTCAATGCAAAGGCTCTAGACGCAAATATTGGTGTGAGAGCTAATTCAATCAAGGAAACACTGCATGTTGGTGAAGGGCATATTGAAGAAGGATCAGCCGAGTGGTTCTTGTGGGAGAACAACTCCATTTGGCTCACTAACTTCACACACCATCAGGCTTCCAAGCAGCTCTCAAGGAAACTCAGTTTTCACACTCTATGCTTAGTGCCTTTTGAGTGCATTATCTAGGAATGAACCTGGTAGAGCATCCCACACAAACGAATGCTCCACATGCGGGTTTCACATGCCACCAACTCCACATTCACAAGCAACTTCAGCGCCACAGCCGTTTTCAGATAGCCCTCAATGCAAAGGCTCTAGACGCAAATATTGGTGTGAGAGCTAATTAAATCAAGGAAACACTGCATGTTGGTGAAGGGCATATTGAAGAAGGATCAGCCGAGTGGTTCTTGTGGGAGAACAACTCCATTTGGCTCACTAACTTCACACACCATCAGGCTTCCAAGCAGCTCTCAAGGAAACTCAGTTTTCACACTCTATGCTTAGTGCCCTTTGAGTGCATTATCTAGGAATGAACCTGGTAGAGCATCCCACACAAACGAATGCTCCACATGCGGGTTTCACATGCCACCAACTCCACATTCACAGGCAACTTCAGCGCCACAGCCGTTTTCAGATAGCCCTCAATGCAAAGGCTCTAGAAAGAAATATTGGTGTGAGAGTTAATTCAATCAAGGAAGCACTGCATGTTGGTGAAGGGCATATTGAAGAAGGATCAGCCGAGTGGTTCTTGTGGGAGAACAACTCCATTTGGCTCACTAACTTCACACACCATCAGGCTTCCAAGCAGCTCTCAAGGAAACTCAGTTTTCACACTCTATGCTTAGTGCCCTTTGAGTGCATTATCTAGGAATGAACCTGGTAGAGCATCCCACACAAACGAATGCTCCACATGCGGGTTGCACATGCCACCAACTCCACATTCACAGGCAACTTCAGCGCCACAGCCGTTTTCAGATAGCCCTCAATGCAAAGGCTCTAGACGCAAATATTGGTGTGAGAGCTAATTCAATCAAGGAAACACTGCATGTTGGTGAAGGGCATATTGAAGAAGGATCAGCCGAGTGGTTCTTGTGGGAGAACAACTCCATTTGGCTCACTAACTTCACACACCATCAGGCTTCCAAGCAGCTCTCAAGGAAACTCAGTTTTCACACTCTATGCTTAGTGCCCTTTGAGTGAATTATCTAGGAATGAACCTGGTAGAGCATCCCACACAAACGAATGCTCCACATGCCGGTTTCACATGCCACCAACTCCACATTCACAGGCAACTTCAGCGCCACAGCCGTTTTCAGATAGCCCTCAATGCAAAGGCTCTAGACGCAAATGTTGGTGTGAGAGCTAATTCAATCAAGGAAACACTGCATGTTGGTGAAGGGCATATTGAAGAAGGATCAGCCGAGTGGTTCTTGTGGGAGAACAACTCCATTTGGCTCACTAACTTCACACACCATCAGGCTTCCACGCAGCTCTCAAGGAAACTCAGTTTTCACACTCTATGCTTAGTGCCCTTTGAGTGCATTATCTAGGAATGAACCTGGTAGAGCATCCCACACAAACGAATGCTCCACATGCGGGTTTCACATGCCACCAACTCCACATTCACAGGCAACTTCAGCGCCACAGCCGTTTTCAGATAGCCCTCAATGCAAAGGCTCTAGACGCAAATATTGGTGTGAGAGCTAATTCAATCAAGGAAACACTGCATGTTGGTGAAGGGCATATTGAAGAAGGATCAGCCGAGTGGTTCTTGTGGGAGAACAACTCCATTTGGCTCACTAACTTCACACACCATCAGGCTTCCAAGCAGCTCTCAAGGAAACTCAGTTTTCACACTCTATGCTTAGTGCCCTTTGAGTGCCTAGGACTGAAATGAAGATTGGTGAGCATTCAACACAAACGAATGCTCCACATGCGGGTTTCACATGCCACCAACTCCACATTCACAGGCAACTTCAGCGCCACAGCCGTTTTCAGATAGCCCTCAATGCAAAGGCTCTAGACGCAAATATTGGTGTGAGAGCTAATTCAATCAAGGAAGCACTGCATGTTGGTGAAGGGCATATTGAAGAAGGATCAGCCGAGTGGTTCTTGTGGGAGAACAACTCCATTTGGCTCACTAACTTCACACACCATCAGGCTTCCAAGCAGCTCTCAAGGAAACTCAGTTTTCACACTCTATACTTAGTGCCCTTTGAGTGCATTATCTAGGAATGAACCTGGTAGAGCATCCCACACAAACGAATGCTCCACATGCGGGTTTCACATGCCACCAACTCCACATTCACAGGCAACTTCAGCGCCACAGCCGTTTTCAGATAGCCCTCAATGCAAAGGCTCTAGACGCAAATATTGGTGTGAGAGCTAATTCAATCAAGGAAGCACTGCATGTTGGTGAAGGGCATATTGAAGAAGGATCAGCCGAGTGGTTCTTGTGGGAGAACAACTCCATTTGGCTCACTAACTTCACACACCATCAGGCTTCCAAGCAGCTCTCAAGGAAACTCAGTTTTCACACTCTATACTTAGTGCCCTTTGAGTGCATTATCTAGGAATGAACCTGGTAGAGCATCCCACACAAACGAATGCTCCACATGCGGGTTTCACATGCCACCAACTCCACATTCACAGGCAACTTCAGCGCCACAGCCGTTTTCAGATAGCCCTCAATGCAAAGGCTCTAGACGCAAATATTGGTGTGAGAGCTAATTCAATCAAGGAAACACTGCATGTTGGTGAAGGGCATATTGAAGAAGGATCAGCCGAGTGGTTCTTGTGGGAGAACAACTCCATTTGGCTCACTAACTTCACACACCATCAGGCTTCCAAGCAGCTCTCAAGGAAACTCAGTTTTCACACTCTATGCTTAGTGCCCTTTGAGTGCATTATCTAGGAATGAACCTGGTAGAGCATCCCACACAAACGAATGCTCCACATGCGGGTTTCACATGCCACCAACTCCACATTCACAGGCAACTTCAGCGCCACAGCCGTTTTCAGATAGCCCTCAATGCAAAGGCTCTAGACGCAAATATTGGTGTGAGAGCTAATTCAATCAAGGAAACACTGCATGTTGGTGAAGGGCATATTGAAGAAGGATCAGCCGAGTGGTTCTTGTGGGAGAACAACTCCATTTGGCTCACTAACTTCACACACCATCAGGCTTCCAAGCAGCTCTCAAGGAAACTCAGTTTTCACACTCTATACTTAGTGCCCTTTGAGTGCCTAGGACTGAAATGAAGATTGGTGAGCATCCCACACAAACGAATGCTCCACATGCGGGTTTCACATGCCACCAACTCCACATTCACAGGCAACTTCAGCGCCACAGCCGTTTTCAGATAGCCCTCAATGCAAAGGCTCTAGACGCAAATATTGGTGTGAGAGCTAATTCAATCAAGGAAGCACTGCATGTTGGTGAAGGGCATATTGAAGAAGGATCAGCCGAGTGGTTCTTGTGGGAGAACAACTCCATTTGTCTCACTAACTTCACACACCATCAGGCTTCCAAGCAGCTCTCAAGGAAACTCAGTTTTCACACTCTATGCTTAGTGCCCTTTGAGTGCCTAGGACTGAAATGAAGATTGGTGAGCATCCCACACAAACGAATGCTCCACATGCGGGTTTCACATGCCACCAACTCCACATTCACAGGCAACTTCAGCGCCACAGCCGTTTTCAGATAGACCTCAATGCAAAGGCTCTAGACGCAAATATTGGTGTGAGAGCTAATTCAATCAAGGAAACACTGCATGTTGGTGAAGGGCATATTGAAGAAGGATCAGCCGAGTGGTTCTTGTGGGAGAACAACTCCATTTGGCTCACTAACTTCACACACCATCAGGCTTCCAAGCAGCTCTCAAGGAAACTCAGTTTTCACACTCTATGCTTAGTGCCCTTTGAGTGCATTATCTAGGAATGAACCTGGTAGAGCATCCCACACAAACGAATGCTCCACATGCGGGTTTCACATGCCACCAACTCCACATTCACAGGCAACTTCAGCGCCACAGCCGTTTTCAGATAGCCCTCAATGCAAAGGCTCTAGACGCAAATATTGGTGTGAGAGCTAATTCAATCAAGGAAACACTGCATGTTGGTGAAGGGCATATTGAAGAAGGATCAGCCGAGTGGTTCTTGTGGGAGAACAACTCCATTTGGCTCACTAACTTCACACACCATCAGGCTTCCAAGCAGCTCTCAAGGAAACTCAGTTTTCACACTCTATGCTTAGTGCCCTTTGAGTGCATTATCTAGGAATGAACCTGGTAGAGCATCCCACACAAACGAATGCTCCACATGCGGGTTGCACATGCCACCAACTCCACATTCACAGGCAACTTCAGCGCCACAGCCGTTTTCAGATAGCCCTCAATGCAAAGGCTCTAGACGCAAATATTGGTGTGAGAGCTAATTCAATCAAGGAAACACTGCATGTTGGTGAAGGGCATATTGAAGAAGGATCAGCCGAGTGGTTCTTGTGGGAGAACAACTCCATTTGGCTCACTAACTTCACACACCATCAGGCTTCCAAGCAGCTCTCAAGGAAACTCAGTTTTCACACTCTATGCTTAGTGCCCTTTGAGTGCATTATCTAGGAATGAACCTGGTAGAGCATCCCACACAAACGAATGCTCCACATGCGGGTTTCACATGCCACCAACTCCACATTCACAGGCAACTTCAGCGCCACAGCCGTTTTCAGATAGCCCTCAATGCAAAGGCTCTAGACGCAAATATTGGTGTGAGAGCTAATTCAATCAAGGAAACACTGCATGTTGGTGAAGGGCATATTGAAGAAGGATCAGCCGAGTGGTTCTTGTGGGAGAACAACTCCATTTGGCTCACTAACTTCACACACCATCAGGCTTCCAAGCAGCTCTCAAGGAAACTCAGTTTTCACACTCTATGCTTAGTGCCCTTGGAGTGCATTATCTAGGAATGAACCTGGTAGAGCATCCCACACAAACGAATGCTCCACATGCGGGTTTCACATGCCACCAACTCCACATTCACAGGCAACTTCAGCGCCACAGCCGTTTTCAGATAGCCCTCAATGCAAAGGCTCTAGACGCAAATATTGGTGTGAGAGCTAATTCAATCAAGGAAGCACTGCATGTTGGTGAAGGGCATATTGAAGAAGGATCAGCCGAGTGGTTCTTGTGGGAGAACAACTCCATTTGGCTCACTAACTTCACACACCATCAGGCTTCCAAGCAGCTCTCAAGAAAACTCAGTTTTCACACTCTATGCTTAGTGCCCTTTGAGTGCCTAGGACTGAAATGAAGATTGGTGAGCATCCCACACAAACGAATGCTCCACATGCGGGTTTCACATGCCACCAACTCCACATTCACAGGCAACTTCAGCGCCACAGCCGTTTTCAGATAGACCTCAATGCAAAGGCTCTAGACGCAAATATTGGTGTGAGAGCTAATTCAATCAAGGAAACACTGCATGTTGGTGAAGGGCATATTGAAGAAGGATCAGCCGAGTGGTTCTTGTGGGAGAACAACTCCATTTGGCTCACTAACTTCACACACCATCAGGCTTCCAAGCAGCTCTCAAGGAAACTCAGTTTTCACACTCTATGCTTAGTGCCCTTTGAGTGCCTAGGACTGAAATGAAGATTGGTGAGCATCCCACACAAACGAATGCTCCACATGCGGGTTTCACATGCCACCAACTCCACATTCACAGGCAAATTCAGCGCCACAGCCGTTTTCAGATAGCCCTCAATGCAAAGGCTCTAGACGCAAATATTGGTGTGAGAGCTAATTCAATCAAGGAAACACTGCATGTTGGTGAAGGGCATATTGAAGAAGGATCAGCCGAGTGGTTCTTGTGGGAGAACAACTCCATTTGGCTCACTAACTTCGCACACCATCAGGCTTCCAAGCAGCTCTCAAGGAAACTCAGTTTTCACACTCTATACTTAGTGCCCTTTGAGTGCATTATCTAGGAATGAACCTGGTAGAGCATCCCACACAAACGAATGCTCCACATGCGGGTTTCACATGCCACCAACTCCACATTCACAGGCAACTTCAGCGCCACAGCCGTTTTCAGATAGCCCTCAATGCAAAGGCTCTAGACGCAAATATTGGTGTGAGAGCTAATTCAATCAAGGAAGCACTGCATGTTGGTGAAGGGCATATTGAAGAAGGATCAGCCGAGTGGTTCTTGTGGGAGAACAACTCCATTTGGCTCACTAACTTCACACACCATCAGGCTTCCAAGCAGCTCTCAAGGAAACTCAGTTTTCACACTCTATGCTTAGTGCCCTTTGAGTGCCTAGGACTGAAATGAAGCTTGGTGAGCATCCCACACAAACGAATGCTCCACATGCGGGTTTCACATGCCACCAACTCCACATTCACAGGCAACTTCAGCGCCACAGCCGTTTTCAGATAGACCTCAATGCAAGGGCTCTAGACGCAAATATTGGTGTGAGAGCTAATTCAATCAAGGAAACACTGCATGTTGGTGAAGGGCATATTGAAGAAGGATCAGCCGAGTGGTTCTTGTGGGAGAACAACTCCATTTGGCTCACTAACTTCACACACCATCAGGCTTCCAAGCAGCTCTCAAGGAAACTCAGTTTTCACACTCTATGCTTAGTGCCCTTTGAGTGCATTATCTAGGAATGAACCTGGTAGAGCATCCCACACAAACGAATGCTCCACATGCGGGTTTCACATGCCACCAACTCCACATTCACAGGCAACTTCAGCGCCAGAGCCGTTTTCAGATAGCCCTCAATGCAAAGGCTCTAGACGCAAATATTGGTGTGAGAGCTAATTCAATCAAGGAAACACTGCATGTTGGTGAAGGGCATATTGAAGAAGGATCAGCCGAGTGGTTCTTGTGGGAGAACAACTCCATTTGGCTCACTAAATTCACACACCATCAGGCTTCCAAGCAGCTCTCAAGGAAACTCAGTTTTCACACTCTATGCTTAGTGCCCTTTGAGTGCCTAGGACTGAAATGAAGATTGGTGAGCATCCCACACAAACGAATGCTCCACATGCGGGTTTCACATGCCACCAACTCCACATTCACAGGCAACTTCAGCGCCACAGCCGTTTTCAGATAGCCCTCAATGCAAAGGCTCTAGACGCAAATATTGGTGTGAGAGCTAATTCAATCAAGGAAGCACTGCATGTTGGTGAAGGGCATATTGAAGAAGGATCAGCCGAGTGGTTCTTGTGGGAGAACAACTCCATTTGGCTCACTAACTTCACACACCATCAGGCTTCCAAGCAGCTCTCAAGGAAACTCAGTTTTCACACTCTATACTTAGTGCCCTTTGAGTGCATTATCTAGGAATGAACCTGGTAGAGCATCCCACACAAACGAATGCTCCACATGCGGGTTTCACATGCCACCAACTCCACATTCACAGGCAACTTCAGCGCCACAGCCGTTTTCAGATAGCCCTCAATGCAAAGGCTCTAGACGCAAATATTGGTGTGAGAGCTAATTCAATCAAGGAAGCACTGCATGTTGGTGAAGGGCATATTGAAGAAGGATCAGCCGAGTGGTTCTTGTGGGAGAACAACTCCATTTGGCTCACTAACTTCACACACCATCAGGCTTCCAAGCAGCTCTCAAGGAAACTCAGTTTTCACACTCTATGCTTAGTGCCCTTTGAGTGCATTATCTAGGAATGAACCTGGTAGAGCATCCCACACAAACGAATGCTCCACATGCGGGTTTCACATGCCACCAACTCCACATTCACAGGCAACTTCAGCGCCACAGCCGTTTTCAGATAGCCCTCAATGCAAAGGCTCTAGACGCAAATATTGGTGTGAGAGCTAATTCAATCAAGGAAACACTGCATGTTGGTGAAGGGCATATTGAAGAAGGATCAGCCGAGTGGTTCTTGTGGGAGAACAACTCCATTTGGCTCACTAACTTCACACACCATCAGGCTTCCAAGCAGCTCTCAAGGAAACTCAGTTTTCACACTCTATGCTTAGTGCCCTTTGAGTGCCTAGGACTGAAATGAAGATTGGTGAGCATCCCACACAAACGAATGCTCCACATGCGGGTTTCACATGCCACCAACTCCACATTCACAGGCAACTTCAGCGCCACAGCCGTTTTCAGATAGCCCTCAATGCAAAGGCTCTAGACGCAAATATTGGTGTGAGAGCTAATTCAATCAAGGAAGCACTGCATGTTGGTGAAGGGCATATTGAAGAAGGATCAGCCGAGTGGTTCTTGTGGGAGAACAACTCCATTTGTCTCACTAACTTCACACACCATCAGGCTTCCAAGCAGCTCTCAAGGAAACTCAGTTTTCACACTCTATGCTTAGTGCCCTTTGAGTGCCTAGGACTGAAATGAAGATTGGTGAGCATCCCACACAAACGAATGCTCCACATGCGGGTTTCACATGCCACCAACTCCACATTCACAGGCAACTTCAGCGCCACAGCCGTTTTCAGATAGACCTCAATGCAAAGGCTCTAGACGCAAATATTGGTGTGAGAGCTAATTCAATCAAGGAAACACTGCATGTTGGTGAAGGGCATATTGAAGAAGGATCAGCCGAGTGGTTCTTGTGGGAGAACAACTCCATTTGGCTCACTAACTTCACACACCATCAGGCTTCCAAGCAGCTCTCAAGGAAACTCAGTTTTCACACTCTATGCTTAGTGCCCTTTGAGTGCATTATCTAGGAATGAACCTGGTAGAGCATCCCACACAAACGAATGCTCCACATGCGGGTTTCACATGCCACCAACTCCACATTCACAGGCAACTTCAGCGCCACAGCCGTTTTCAGATAGCCCTCAATGCAAAGGCTCTAGACGCAAATATTGGTGTGAGAGCTAATTCAATCAAGGAAACACTGCATGTTGGTGAAGGGCATATTGAAGAAGGATCAGCCGAGTGGTTCTTGTGGGAGAACAACTCCATTTGGCTCACTAACTTCACACACCATCAGGCTTCCACGCAGCTCTCAAGGAAACTCAGTTTTCACACTCTATGCTTAGTGCCCTTTGAGTGCATTATCTAGGAATGAACCTGGTAGAGCATCCCACACAAACGAATGCTCCACATGCGGGTTTCACATGCCACCAACTCCACATTCACAGGCAACTTCAGCGCCACAGCCGTTTTCAGATAGCCCTCAATGCAAAGGCTCTAGACGCAAATATTGGTGTGAGAGCTAATTCAATCAAGGAAACACTGCATGTTGGTGAAGGGCATATTGAAGAAGGATCAGCCGAGTGGTTCTTGTGGGAGAACAACTCCATTTGGCTCACTAACTTCACACACCATCAGGCTTCCAAGCAGCTCTCAAGGAAACTCAGTTTTCACACTCTATGCTTAGTGCCCTTTGAGTGCCTAGGACTGAAATGAAGATTGGTGAGCATCCCACACAAACGAATGCTCCACATGCGGGTTTCACATGCCACCAACTCCACATTCACAGGCAACTTCAGCGCCACAGCCGTTTTCAGATAGCCCTCAATGCAAAGGCTCTAGACGCAAATATTGGTGTGAGAGCTAATTCAATCAAGGAAGCACTGCATGTTGGTGAAGGGCATATTGAAGAAGGATCAGCCGAGTGGTTCTTGTGGGAGTACAACTCCATTTGGCTCACTAACTTCACACACCATCAGGCTTCCAAGCAGCTCTCAAGGAAACTCAGCTTTCACACTCTATGCTTAGTGCCCTTTGAGTGCATTATCTAGGAATGAACCTGGTAGAGCATCCCACACAAACGAATGCTCCACATGCGGGTTTCACATGCCACCAACTCCACATTCACAGGCAACTTCAGCGCCACAGCCGTTTTCAGATAGACCTCAATGCAAAGGCTCTAGACGCAAATATTGGTGTGAGAGCTAATTCAATCAAGGAAACACTGCATGTTGGTGAAGGGCATATTGAAGAAGGATCAGCCGAGTGGTTCTTGTGGGAGAACAACTCCATTTGGCTCACTAACTTCACACACCATCAGGCTTCCAAGCAGCTCTCAAGGAAACTCAGTTTTCACACTCTATGCTTAGTGCCCTTTGAGTGCATTATCTAGGAATGAACCTGGTAGAGCATCCCACACAAACGAATGCTCCACATGCGGGTTTCACATGCCACCAACTCCACATTCACAGGCAACTTCAGCGCCACAGCTGTTTTCAGATAGCCCTCAATGCAAAGGCTCTAGACGCAAATATTGGTGTGAGAGCTAATTCAATCAAGGAAGCACTGCATGTTGGTGAAGGGCATATTGAAGAAGGATCAGCCGAGTGGTTCTTGTGGGAGAACAACTCCATTTGGCTCACTAACTTCACACACCATCAGGCTTCCAAGCAGCTCTCAAGGAAACTCAGTTTTCACACTCTATGCTTAGTGCCCTTTGAGTGCATTATCTAGGAATGAACCTGGTAGAGCATCCCACACAAACGAATGCTCCACATGTGGGTTTCACATGCCACCAACTCCACATTCACAGGCAACTTCAGCGCCACAGTCGTTTTCAGATAGCCCTCAATGCAAAGGCTCTAGACGCAAATATTGGTGTGAGAGCTAATTCAATCAAGGAAACACTGCATGTTGGTGAAGGGCATATTGAAGAAGGATCAGCCGAGTGGTTCTTGTGGGAGAACAACTCCATTTGGCTCACTAACTTCACACACCATCAGGCTTCCAAGCAGCTCTCAAGGAAACTCAGTTTTCACACTCTATGCTTAGTGTCCTTTGAGTGCCTAGGACTGAAATGAAGCTTGGTGCGCATCCCACACAAGGAATGCTCCACATGCGGGTTTCACATGCCACCAACTCCACATTCACAGGCAACTTCAGCGCCACAGCCGTTTTCAGATAGCCCTCAATGCAAAGGCTCTAGACGCAAATATTGGTGTGAGAGCTAATTCAATCAAGGAAACACTGCATGTTGGTGAAGGGCATATTGAAGAAGGATCAGCCGAGTGGTTCTTGTGGGAGAACAACTCCATTTGGCTCACTAAATTCACACACCATCAGGCTTCCAAGCAGCTCTCAAGGAAACTCAGTTTTCACACTCTATGCTTAGTGTCATTTGATTGCCTAGGCTTGAAATGAAGCTTGGTGAGCATCCCACACAAACGAATGCTCCACATGCGGGTTTCACATGCCACCAACTCCACATTCACAGGCAACTTCATCGCCACAGCCGTTTTCAGATAGACCTCAATGCAAAGGCTCTAGACGCAAATATTGGTGTGAGAGCTAATTCAATCAAGGAAACACTGCATGTTGGTGAAGGGCATATTGAAGAAGGATCAGCCGAGTGGTTCTTGTGGGAGAACAACTCCATTTGGCTCACTAACTTCACACACCATCAGGCTTCCAAGCAGCTCTCAAGGAAACTCAGTTTTCACACTCTATGCTTAGTGCCCTTTGAGTGCATTATCTAGGAATGAACCTGATAGAGCATCCCACACAAACGAATGCTCCACATGCGGGTTTCACATGCCACCAACTCCACATTCACAGGCAACTTCAGCGCCACAGCCGTTTTCAGATAGCCCTCAATGCAAAGGCTCTAGACGCAAATATTGGTGTGAGAGCTAATTCAATCAAGGAAGCACTGCATGTTGGTGACGGGCATATTGAAGAAGGATCAGCCGAGTGGTTCTTGTGGGAGAACAACTCCATTTGGCTCACTAACTTCACACACCATCAGGCTTCCAAGCAGCTCTCAAGGAAACTCAGTTTTCACACTCTATGCTTAGTGCCCTTTGAGTGCATTATCTAGGAATGAACCTGGTAGAGCATCCCACACAAACGAATGCTCCACATGTGGGTTTCACATGCCACCAACTCCACATTCACAGGCAACTTCAGCGCCACAGTCGTTTTCAGATAGCCCTCAATGCAAAGGCTCTAGACGCAAATATTGGTGTGAGAGCTAATTCAATCAAGGAAACACTGCATGTTGGTGAAGGGCATATTGAAGAAGGATCAGCCGAGTGGTTCTTGTGGGAGAACAACTCCATTTGGCTCACTAACTTCACACACCATCAGGCTTCCAAGCAGCTCTCAAGGAAACTCAGTTTTCACACTCTATGCTTAGTGTCCTTTGAGTGCCTAGGACTGAAATGAAGCTTGGTGCGCATCCCACACAAGGAATGCTCCACATGCGTTTTTCACATGCCACCAACTCCACATTCACAGGCAACTTCAGCGCCACAGCCGTTTTCAGATAGCCCTCAATGCAAAGGCTCTAGACGCAAATATTGGTGTGAGAGCTAATTGAATCAAGGAAACACTGCATGTTGGTGAGGGGCATATTGAAGAAGGATCAGCCGAGTGGTTCTTGTGGGAGAACAACTCCATTTGGCTCACTAACTTCACACACCATCAGGCTTCCAAGCAGCTCTCAAGGAAACTCAGTTTTCACACTCTATGCTTAGTGTCATTTGATTGCCTAGGCTTGAAATGAAGCTTGGTGAGCATCCCACACAAACGAATGCTCCACATGCGGGTTTCACATGCCACCAACTCCACATTCACAGGCAACTTCAGCGCCACAGCCCTTTTCAGATAGCCCTCAATGCAAAGGCTCTAGACGCAAATATTGGTGTGAGAGCTAATTCAATCAAGGAAACACTGCATGTTGGTGAAGGGCATATTGAAGAAGGATCAGCCGTGTGGTTCTTGTGGGAGAACAACTCCATTTGGCTCACTAACTTCACACACCATCAGGCTTCCAAGCAGCTCTCAAGGAAACTCAGTTTTCACACTCTATGCTTAGTGCCCTTTGAGTGCATTATCTAGGAATGAACCTGGTAGAGCATCCCACACAAACGAATGCTCCACATGCGGGTTTCACATGCCACCAACTCCACATTCACAGGCAACTTCAGCGCCACAGCCGTTTTCAGATAGCCCTTAATGCAAAGGCTCTAGACGCAAATATTGGTGTGAGAGCTAATTCAATCAAGGAAGCACTGCATGTTGGTGAAGGGCATATTGAAGAAGGATCAGCCGAGTGGTTCTTGTGGGAGAACAACTCCATTTGGCTCACTAACTTCACACACCATCAGGCTTCCAAGCAGCTCTCAAGGAAACTCAGTTTTCACACTCTATGCTTAGTGCCCTTGGAGTGCATTATCTAGGAATGAACCTGGTAGAGCATCCCACACAAACGAATGCTCCACATGCCGGTTTCACATGCCACCAACTCCACATTCACAGGCAACTTCAGCGCCACAGCCGTTTTCAGATAGCCCTCAATGCAAAGGCTCTAGACGCAAATATTGGTGTGAGAGCTAATTCAATCAAGGAAACACTGCATGTTGGTGAAGGGCATATTGAAGAAGGATCAGCCGAGTGGTTCTTGTGGGAGAACAACTCCATTTGGCTCACTAACTTCACACACCATCAGGCTTCCAAGCAGCTCTCAAGGAAACTCAGTTTTCACACTCTATGCTTAGTGCCCTTTGAGTGCATTATCTAGGAATGAACCTGGTAGAGCATCCCACACAAACGAATGCTCCACATGCGGGTTTCACATGCCACCAACTCCACATTCACAGGCAACTTCAGCGCCACAGCCGTTTTCAGATAGCCCTCAATGCAAAGGCTCTAGACGCAAATATTGGTGTGAGAGCTAATTCAATCAAGGAAGCACTGCATGTTGGTGAAGGGCATATTGAAGAAGGATCAGCCGAGTGGTTCTTGTGGGAGAACAACTCCATTTGGCTCACTAACTTCACACACCATCAGGCTTCCAAGCAGCTCTCAAGGAAACTCAGTTTTCACACTCTATGCTTCGTGCCCTTTGAGTGCATTATCTAGGAATGAACCTGGTAGAGCATCCCACACAAACGAATGCTCCACATGTGGGTTTCACATGCCACCAACTCCACATTCACAGGCAACTTCAGCGCCACAGTCGTTTTCAGATAGCCCTCAATGCAAAGGCTCTAGACGCAAATATTGGTGTGAGAGCTAATTCAATCAAGGAAACACTGCATGTTGGTGAAGGGCATATTGAAGAAGGATCAGCCGAGTGGTTCTTGTGGGAGAACAACTCCATTTGGCTCACTAACTTCACACACCATCAGGCTTCCAAGCAGCTCTCAAGGAAACTCAGTTTTCACACTCTATGCTTAGTGCCCTTTGAGTGCATTATCTAGGAATGAACCTGATAGAGCATCCAACACAAACGAATGCTCCACATGCGTTTTTCACATGCCACCAACTCCACATTCACAGGCAACTTCAGCGCCACAGCCGTTTTCAGATAGCCCTCAATGCAAAGGCTCTAGACGCAAATATTGGTGTGAGAGCTAATTGAATCAAGGAAACACTGCATGTTGGTGAAGGGCATATTGAAGAAGGATCAGCCGAGTGGTTCTTGTGGGAGAACAACTCCATTTGGCTCACTAACTTCACACACCATCAGGCTTCCACGCAGCTCTCAAGGAAACTCAGTTTTCACACTCTATGCTTAGTGCCCTTTGAGTGCATTATCTAGGAATGAACCTGGTAGAGCATCCCACACAAACGAATGCTCCACATGCGGGTTTCACATGCCACCAACTCCACATTCACAGGCAACTTCAGCGCCACAGCCGTTTTCAGATAGCCCTCAATGCAAAGGCTCTAGACGCAAATATTGGTGTGAGAGCTAATTCAATCAAGGAAGCACTGCATGTTGGTGAAGGGCATATTGAAGAAGGATCAGCCGAGTGGTTCTTGTGGGAGAACAACTCCATTTGGCTCACTAACTTCACACACCATCAGGCTTCCAAGCAGCTCTCAAGGAAACTCAGTTTTCACACTCTATGCTTAGTGCCCTTTGAGTGCATTATCTAGGAATGAACCTGATAGAGCATCCCACACAAACGAATGCTCCACATGCCGGTTTCACATGCCACCAACTCCACATTCACAGGCAACTTCAGCGCCACAGCCGTTTTCAGATAGCCCTCAATGCAAAGGCTCTAGACGCAAATATTGGTGTGAGAGCTAATTCAATCAAGGAAGCACTGCATGTTGGTGAAGGGCATATTGAAGAAGGATCAGCCGAGTGGTTCTTGTGGGAGAACAACTCCATTTGGCTCACTAACTTCACACACCATCAGGCTTCCAAGCAGCTCTCAAGGAAACTCAGTTTTCACACTCTATGCTTAGTGCCCTTTGAGTGCATTATCTAGGAATGAACCTGGTAGAGCATCCCACACAAACGAATGCTCCACATGCAGGTTTCATATGCCACCAACTCCACATTCACAGGCAACTTCAGCGCCACAGCCGTTTTCAGATAGCCCTCAATGCAAAGGCTCTAGACGCAAATATTGGTGTGAGAGCTAATTCAATCAAGGAAACACTGCATGTTGGTGAAGGGCATATTGAAGAAGGATCAGCCGAGTGGTTCTTATGGGAGAACAACTCCATTTGGCTCACTAACTTCACACACCATCAGGCTTCCAAGCAGCTCTCAAGGAAACTCAGTTTTCACACTCTATACTTAGTGCCCTTTGAGTGCATTATCTAGGAATGAACCTGGTAGAGCATCCCACACAAACGAATGCTCCACATGCGGGTTTCACATGCCACCAACTCCACATTCACAGGCAACTTCAGCGCCACAGCCGTTTTCAGATAGCCCTCAATGCAAAGGCTCTAGACGCAAATATTGGTGTGAGAGCTAATTCAATCAAGGAAGCACTGCATGTTGGTGAAGGGCATATTGAAGAAGGATCAGCCGAGTGATTCTTGTGGGAGAACAACTCCATTTGGCTCACTAACTTCACACACCATCAGGCTTCCAAGCAGCTCTCAAGGAAACTCAGTTTTCACACTCTATGCTTAGTGCCCTTTGAGTGCATTATCTAGGAATGAACCTGATAGAGCATCCCACACAAACGAATGCTCCACATGCGGGTTTCACATGCCACCAACTCCACATTCACAGGCAGCTTCAGCGCCACAGCCGTTTTCAGATAGCCCTCAATGCAAAGGCTCTAGACGCAAATATTGGTGTGAGAGCTAATTCAATCAAGGAAACACTGCATGTTGGTGAAGGGCATATTGAAGAAGGATCAGCCGAGTGGTTCTTGTGGGAGAACAACTCCATTTGGCTCACTAACTTCACACACCATCAGGCTTCCAAGCAGCTCTCAAGGAAACTCAGTTTTCACACTCTATGCTTAGTGCCCTTTGAGTGCATTATCTAGGAATGAACCTGATAGAGCATCCCACACAAACGAATGCTCCACATGCGGGTTTCACATGCCACCAACTCCACATTCACAGGCAGCTTCCGCGCCACAGCCGTTTTCAGATAGCCCTCAATGCAAAGGCTCTAGAAGCAAATATTGGTGTGAGAGCTAATTCAATCAAGAAACACTGCATGTTGGTGAAGGGCATATTGAAGAAGGATCAGCCGAGTGGTTCTTGTGGGAGAAGAACTCCATTTGGCTCACTAACTTCACACACCATCAGGCTTCCAAGCAGCTCTCAAGGAAACTCAGTTTTCACACTCTATGCTTAGTGCCCTTTGAGTGCATTATCTAGGAATGAACCTGGTAG